>NC_090186.1:3151397-3451397 GCF_024679245.1 Pseudorasbora parva
CTGTCTATCTATCTATCTATCTATCTATCTATCTATCTATCTATCTATCTATCTATCTATGTCTGTCTGTCTGTCTGTCTGTCTGTCTGTCTGTCTGTCTGTCTGTCTGTCTGTCTATCTATCTATCTATCTATCTATCTATCTATCTATCTATCTATCTATCTATCTATCTATCTATCTGTCTGTCTGTCTGTCTGTCTGTCTGTCTGTCTGTCTGTCTGTCTGTCTGTCTGTCTGTCTGTCTATCTATCTATCTATCTATCTATCTATCTATCTATCTATCTATCTATCTATCTATCTATCTCGAGTGTCCTAACTCCTGTGCTTGGATCTTTCTCTCACACACTGACCGTCTGACCGCGTGACAGAAGGTCACAGACAGTCGACTTCAAACAGTCCTCCAGCTCCACCTGATATTTTAATAAAGTCTGTGGAATAACAGAGATAAGAGCGGTGCGTTTGTACTGCACATGTGCTAATTATATTTGACCTCACGGCGCCTCATGGGTTAACGGTCTCTCTTTCATTTAACAGTGCATACAAGACAGTAAAACAATATCTGAAGAATAACAACCACAGCTGAGTATCAGGCGAGGTTTTGCCAAAATCTACTAATATCATTGTTTTGGCAGCTACACAACAAGATTACATTCTGGAAAATAGATTAGCTCCAAATGCAAATCCATGCCAGGGTAAGCTCGGCCAAAAATATACATTCTGTAACCTGACTTTCCATCTTCAGTGTAACACAAAGGGAGAGTTCATGTGCGTAGCTCTTTTCCATCCAATACGCTGAATAAACGAAAAGTTTAAATACAGTTTTTCTCAGTCGCTTTGGTGCATTTCTCACATCATTATTTACATTCGCACAACAGTTAATGCAGTTCTCAAAACAATTACGACAAATGACCAAACCCAGTGGATAACCTGCAGAAGCACGTCACTTGCTCAAAATGGCTCATTCCTCAAAAGCATGTCAATGACAGAGGGATCAAGAGGAAAAGTCCTGACACCACTGTTTATGAACAAGACAGTCAAATGGCTTTATCATGTTTTCATTATGAAAGTGTAAAGTGTAAAGTAAAAAATTCAGATCTTGGTGGCACTATATGCTCAAGACAGAGATATACATACACTGTAAAAAGTAATAAGTTGACTTTACTTAGAAAAGCTGTGGAAACTGATTGCCTCAAAATTTTCAAGCAAATTAGGTCATCATTTTTGACTTGATACTACTTACTACTACTTTGTAGAGTTAACTTGTGTATTTGTAGAGGTTACCATAAAACTTGAGTACAAGTAACTCAATTTCAAAAGTTCAGCCAACTTATATATATAAGTTGGGGTTTGTAAGCAGAACTCAAACAATATAGTTATTTTTACTAGTTCTTTTAATGTCTGCTTGTTCATTTTACTAGAAGAATGTGTGGAAACTGATTGCCTTAAAATTCTCAAGTAAGCTGAACTTAACACTCAGTTAAGTAAGCTTAATTGCATCAAGTTGATCTTACTTAAACCATTGAAGTCAAAATAATTCTATCTGTGAGCTGAGGAAGTGTATTTCCAGAATGCATTGCAGCATGAATAAATTAATCACAGGGCAATCGTAACTCTGTTTTATTATTTTTGGCTTTATTTTACCATTTTATTTGCTGTCTTTTGTCAGTATAACCCCAATAGTGACAGCAAATGAACTTGTAATGTTCTTATTAAGTGTAAAAAAAATTTTTTTTTTAAATGTTACCATTGTTGTGTTTTGCATGCTGAATGTTGAAGTCTGTGTGTGACTCAAGCATGGTCAAATATCGGATATTGTCACAAATATAGAGGCATTATATCAACACAATTAAAAGATTGTCAGGAGCATTAGAAATAAAATGTTAAAAGATCATTAATTGGTATTATGTTTTTATCTATATGTGTAGATGTATATATATATATGTGTGTGTGTGAATATATATATATATATATATATATATATATATATATATATATATATACACTTATTACTTCCCTTCCTTTGAAATCAGATAATTGTGATTTCATCTTGCATCGCCGCATTAATAGGAAAAGATTTACAACAAAATTTAAGTTCCAAGTGCCCAACCAAAGGGAACACTGATCACCATAATGGTGAGAAATTTTAGGAAATCAACATAAATTTATGAAGTCAGTGTGACGCTTTCCCAAAGTATTTAGTTGTATTTTCAATAAGTATTTTCATTCAAGATGACTGGAAAATGAGTGAATGCAACTAAGAAGAACGATGACTGCAGAAGTGGAGGAAATGAGTGATAAGTCTATTAAGAATTGCCCCGCCTCAACCTTTTGCCCGCCCACCTGTTTTTTTTTCCTTTGGCAAAATGGTCCTCAAACCAGTCCAGTAATGTTTACTTGGGTTTTCTAAGTAACAAAGGCATAGCATGCAAACAGTTCAGATTACTAAATTGTCTTAAGTAAGTTCAAATTATTAAACATACTAAAAAGTCTTAGTAACAACAGCTGTTGGATTTAACAGTGTGAACATGCATTTAGTACAACACACTCAACATTCTTAAGTACTATGTACTAAACTTGCTTAGTTTAGCTATTGCATCCACCTAAAAGTTCACAATACTCAGTATATTCAAGTTAAATCAACAAATTTTCCAAAATCAGTTAATTTTACAAGTTTTTCTTTAGTAGATTCAACAATTACTTTTTACAGTGTACTATTTGCACAGCCATTTGAAGGATACAGTAAACTTACACATTACTGTATTTAGTGCGGTAACTGTGTGCAAGACACTGAATATATATATATATGTTGCACATTTTTACTGCATATGCTCTTTGCAATTCTAATTCACAGCATTGTGCAAAAGAAAAGATACACCTTTATTTACAGTTTTTCTCAATCGATTTGGTACATTTCTCCAAACTCCGGTAACTGCTCTCAAAACATTTAACACAGTGAGCTGCACACTTTGTAATTGTCCTTAACAGATAGCAAATTCTCCTTCATTTCATACAAATTACAAATCAAAAGCATCATTTTCTCAAAACACTGTGCACCCTAATGTTATCACAGACGTTCACACAGCCAAACAAATCTTTAATATATCAGGAAAAACATTTGCAGCTTTTTCATTGGTCTTCACAAAGATCACAAGCATTTTTGTACCATATTCAAAAAAACAACAAACAAAACTGAAATTGATGCAAATTAATCGACAGAAATTCAATTCGGCCAGTTGAAAAATAGTAGATGAACTTTGAAGAACACAATTAAAGAGCATGAAAAATGTGTATTTTCATTCATGTATTTGTGTATCTACAGCTGAATATTTTAATAAATCAACAGAGAACACACTTGTAGTTTATTTTTGATAAATGCATTAACTGAATAAACTGCAGTGCTTCATCATGCAGTGAATACTGAACAGTTTTGCCAACATAAGAGTGTGTTTAGTTTGCTGCAATAGTTTCGAGAGCAACATTCATTTGGAGAAATGTGTCAAATCGATTGAGAAAAACTGTACAACAATCATAAACTCCTTTTGAGTAGAGCTGTGCACAAATGTAAACAATATTACAGTACATATTACAACTGAACACACAACCTACAGTACTGTACTCATTCATGCACATCCAGACGTTCCTCTCTGTCTGGCCACCAGGGGCGTCGGACTGGGGCGGCCCTTAGAAGTCAGTTTTCTATATTCGTTAATCAGAGTGTGGCTTATTTTGTTCACGTTTTAAGTGTTTTTATGATAAAAATGCAATACCCCACCCATCGGTGTCACTATGGTATTTGGTACGGGGGCCCAGAAAGATGGTTTGTACCCAGGGCCCAAAATTTGGTGCTACGCCGCTGCTGGCCACATCATTTCATCTCACAGCGAGACACAGGAGACATTTTCAGGGGGAAAAAAGCGTACAATTTGCTTGACAGATTTTGACAACTAGTTCAACATGTTTGTGACTCAAGCCATGAAACGAGGACTATTAGTTTTATACGGAATGACTATTCAGCATTCACGAGGTCATTTTGACTGACATGACATAAGCAAATGATAATGTTATAAAACAGCAGAGCGTTGTATGAAAGCAATTGATGAATGTCCAAAGGCAATTTGCAATTTGTTGGAAGGAATGAAAAAATGCTTTTCGTCCTTAGTATTTTTGTCTTGTTTCTAGTCCAAACATCTAAAAGTTCTTAAAACAAGAAATATTTACTAGACAAGCCAAAGTAATTGTCTTGTTTTGGGAAGAAATAGCTGAAAATGAAGAGAGTTTTTGATTAAAATAAGATCAATAATCTGCCAACGGGGTGAGAAAAATAATCTTGTTTTCTGTTTGAATTAAGATTATTTTTCTTACCCCATTGGCAGATTATTGATCTTATTTTAATCAAAAACTCTCTTCATTTTGAGTTATTTCTTCCCCAAACAAGACAATAATTTTTTACTTGTCTAGTAAATGTTTCTTAACGTCAGATTTTTTAGATATTTAGACTAGAAACAAGACTAAGTAAGACAAGCATTTTTTGCAGTGTATGCACAAATGACTAAATGTTGTGGAGGTTGAACTGACTGTTGGGTAAAGAGTGATGTGAGAAATGCACCAAAGCGACTGTAATGATAGATGTAGCAGAGATGTCGATCCTCCAGCCCCGTGCCACCAGTCGTCGTTCTCATTAATCTCCTTCTTGGTGGTGAGGAGGGCACTGCGCACCTTGTCGGAAACACCCACATTAAGCACTAAATAAACCAAAACATCCTGCTTTACGCGGCGCTGCAGAGGCCCTGAGCGAAGCCTGTGGCCCACCAGCGGCGCTCCGAGCTGGGCCAGGTCGCGTCTCCTTCCCTTTCATTCATCTCGCAGTCTTTCCTCGGGCACCTGGCATCTGTTTGTATATTGTGTGGTTTAAAGAGTTTTTTTCTACCATTTCAATGACTTCCTGTTCCCCGTGATGTCATGATGGAGGAAAGTCTGTACTTAAGCGGAGGATGCAAACACCCATTTCCTGTCGTGTGCCAGACCCACTTTAATGGTCAATGTGAGACTTTAATTGTGGCCCTGGAAAGGAAATATTCCATATCTGGGACACTAGATAAAGAACACATGTCATGAGGTTTTAATGGCTGTTGAGAATTTATGGGTGATTCAATAGCCTTGTGGTCAGCGCTCAGACACATCACAGGTGACCCGAGTTTGAGTTCGTTCCAATCCCCTCTCTGAATTCAGCTCCTTTGCAAAGCATGATGGGAAGTGAAAGTCCTGTTTGATTGGGTTGCTTGATTGAAACATGTTATTTGAAAATAAAAGCATAAAGTTATGTCAAAGAGTAACGGTTTTTAATCGCCAATGTCACGTGATTTCAGCAGTTTGACACGCGATCTGAATCATTGCTCGATTCACTGATTCATAACCGTTTGAATCTTTATTTGAGGATTGAACACAAACCCGGAAGAGAAGCCAATGCTGAATAAAGTCGTAGTTTTTGATATTTTTGGACCCAAATGTATTTTGGATGCTTCAAGAGACTCTAATTAACCCACTGATGTCTCATATGGACTACTGTGATGATGTTTTTATTCCCTTTCTGGACATGGACAGTATAGTGTGCATACACTTGCATACGCTCTCAGACTAAATATAAAATATCTTAAACTGTGTGTGAAGATGAACGGAGGTCTTACGGTGTGGGACGACATTAGGGTGAGGAGTTAATGACAGACATTTCATTTTTGGGTGAACTAACCCTTTAAGTTCTGCTAACTATTTATTGTGATGCTCCCCCAAAAGACATCATACTGACTATAAGTAACTTTGTAAATACATATCAACTTATTCTAACCCTACTGGTCTAAAACTTCAATGAGAGTGGGTAGACATGTAGGTGTAATGTTACTTATAAAAAGGGGTTTATGCATATTTGGCCTGGGTTTGTGTTGCATTTCCACTGTTCTGACCAGCAGGGGCCACCAGCACATGGCACTTCAAAGCAGTGATTCATTCGGCCAAGCGTTCGGTTCAGTTGACCTAAAGCTTTGAAAAGCTTTGTTTCTCCCATCACTAGTGGGAACACCTCAAAAGATTTCAGCCATCTCAAGAATCAGAACTGATGGGAATTAATAATATATCTCTGAATGTGATATAGGAAATGGGTTAATGCTATCATATGAAGAATGTCGGCTATCTAAAAAAGACAGGAATAATAAATATATAAAAGGTAAATTTTTCCTCCTATTTTCCCCCCTATTTCCTATTCTCCTTATCCCTTGGCATAAAGCTTCTACATACACAAATGTATTTTTTTCCAAATCAGTCCACGATTACTGGAATTTTAATATCTAGAGACACTGAGATGGAAAGTCCTAAAGCAAATATTTGTTTTAATATTTTGGTTTTATAATAGACTATTAAATAACCTCATACTCCCATACTTTTCATTTTGTATCATTCATATAATTCTTGTTTTTCTCCTTCTTTCTTGTCTTATTTTATTTTTTTACAGTGGTCTTAACTTAGGGTGACCAAACGTCCTGTTTTCAAGTCCTGTCCTGGCCCTATAACTATGTTCTATCCATACAGAGGGGGCATACTTTAAATGTATTAATAAGAAATCTTTGAGTAAACTTCGAGTATTATTTGAGTATCTCATTGCCGGGCTGAGTGTTTACGGTTATCAAAATATGGTCACCTATTGTTTGGTACGGTGACAATTGAATGTAATCTAAGTGTTTGTTTGTAAATCTGTTTACTGACCTCCTTCCTGTTATTGTTTCCAAAAGTTTATAAATAAAAATAAGTAAATAAAATAATTTTGGTTTGCTAGAGCGCCATAATAAACTTAGAGAAGAAGAACCTCCCGTTTCATAACAGGAAATGACGGAGTTCAAACATGGCGACCCACAACAAACAGCTCGCTCTCCAAGTAATCTGTGCGCTGCTTTCCAGCGAAAAACAGAAAAAGAAACCCAAGCGAATATGGAGGAGAGATTATTCAAAGAGACGCGGGCAGGAGGGACTGTCCATCCCGCAGAGAGGGCTGGAGGTAAACACAGAACGTGTAACTTAGGGATGGCAACTTCTGCACAGGAAAATAAGTGTCCTGTTCCACACGCACTGCATGTCATGTCAGCATCTGCAGTCAAGTGTGTGTGTGTGTGTGTGTGTGTGTGTGTGTGTGTGTGTGTGTGTGTGTGTGTGTGTGTGTGTTTGTTTGTTTGTTTGTTTGTTTGTTTGTTTGTTTGTTTGTGTGAGAGAGTGAGTGAGTAAGTGAAAGGTCCTCAGACATAAACACATTTGGGTCATTCTGTGTCAAAATCAACCAGATTTCAGAAACTTTCCTAGCTCAATTTTTGTGTGTGTGAAGGAAAAACAAAAATGATGAAGAAAGCAAAATCATGAACTGTAATAGATGTAAGTTTACTGAGTAATTCAATATTTTGTAGAGGAGGGTCAGGATGAAACCCGTCAAATTACTTTAGAACAGCATTATTTTATTTTTTCTCTGAGATTTGTAGGTCTGTAGCAACTCATAATGAAATAACTGTACAAGTACTACATTATTATTTTAATAATAATATAATATCAATACGTAATAAAATCTTAGCTCAGAAGAACTCACCAAAAACATGTCATATTTTTATTATTGTAATAGCTTTTAAAACATAAAAAATATTTCAATTCAAAAAATCTTTTTAGAAATATAAAGCCAGTCTTAAACTGCCTATTGGTAGTATAAACTATTCATGCAATTATTATTTGGTTATTAAAGGTCAACTCCGGTGAGAAATGACCCTAGGGGTGATTAACAGATGGTTTCCGAGTAGATCGTTCTCTGGGATGCGTTTTCATTAAAATCAAATGTAAAGAGTTTTATCTCTGAAAACAGATTAGCTTATAACGCTTGTCTATGGGGCACAGGGTAAGTGAAATTAAACCGCTAGTTAATACGACTAACAAGACTCAAAATAGCCTCACACTAACACGGCAGCATAATGAGGGTCCCTACACGCAAACCCAAGCATTGAGAACTTTGTAAGAGTACAAACAGTTTAATAAGAAGATACTTTATAAAGACGTTATCACAGCCATTTACAGCCAGGCGTTTACAGACGGCAGCCATCTTGGAAAACAGTCTTGACAAGTCGAGCCACGAACGCAAATGATATGTATTCAGCTGTATTGTGACAGTAGTGATATGTTTGGGCTGAAGGCGAGTGATGAGACGGGCTGCCGGGAGCTGCTCCGGATGACTGCGGAGGAGTTCGAGCTTCTGCTGGAGAGGGTCGCGTCCCTCATAACCAAACAACACACCAAAATGAGACGAGCCATTTCCCCAAGAGATCGCCTGTCTGTGACCTTGCGCTATTTGGCATCAGGTGGGTCTGCCAGGGCAGCAATAAAGGGTTAGTTCACCCAATAATGAAATGTCTGTCATGAACTCCTCTCCCTAATGTCGTCCCACACCCGTAAGACCTCCGTTCATCTTCACACACAGTTTAAGATATTTTATATTTAGTCCGAGAGCGTATGCAAGTGTATGCACACTATACTGTCCATGTCCAGAAAGGGAATAAAAACATCATCAAAACTGCTGAAATCACGTGACATTGGCGATCCGAATCATTGCTCGATTCACTGATTTATAACCGTTTGAATCTTTATTTGAGGATTGAACACAAACGCGGAAGAGAAGCCAATGCTGAATAAAGTCGTAGTTTTTGTTATTTTTGGACCCAAATGTATTTTGGATGCTTCAAGAGACTCTAATTAACCCACTGATGTCTCATATGGACTACTGTGATGATGTTTTTATTCCCTTTCTGGACATGGACAGTATAGTGTGCATACACTTGCATACGCTCTCGGACTAAATATAAAATATCTTAAACTGTGTGTGAAGATGAACGGAGGTCTTACGGGTGTGGAGCGACATTAGGGGGAGGAGTTAATGACAGACATTTCATTTTGGGGTGACCTAACCCTTTAAAACAACTGATCTGTCTACTACGGTATATCTTGTAACTGTTTTTGTTATGCAGGTGAAACCTTCAGTTCCCTCAGTTCGCAGTACCAGATTGGGGCCAGCACTATTTCACAGATAGTTATGGAGACCTGTGCCGCTCTGCACCAGGTCATGAAAAATGACTTCCTGAAGGTAGGCTCTGATTTCAATTTACCATATTGTTCTGAACATAAGGTGTTTTTTACTTGGAAATACATCTGAAGAAAATGGGGTCGTCTTATATTCTAGGTCTAGACTTTTACATGTCAATAATACACCAGCAAACAGTAACAGAGCGGCAAGTGAACCAGCAACTGAGGAGAGGTTATGATGCAGTACTTGGGTTAGTTCACGCAAAAATTGGATTGAGTTTAGTCATGTTGATGTGTTTAAAACAATTAATGACTTAAAGGGTTAGTTCACCCAAAAATGAAATGTCTGTCATTAACTCCTCTCCCTAATGTCACTCCACACCCGTAAGACCTCCGTTCATCTTCACACACAGTTTAAGATATTTTATATTTAGTCTGAGAGCGTATGCAAGTGTATGCACACTATACTGTCCATGTCCAGAAAGGGAATAAAAACATCATCACAGTAGTCCATATGAGACATCAGTGGGTTAATTAGAGTCTCTTGAAGCATCCAAAATACATTTGGGTCCAAAAATAACAAAAACTACGACTTTATTCAGCATTGGCTTCTCTTCCGCGTTTGTGTTCAATCCTCAAATAAAGATTCAAACGGTTATGAATCAGTGAATCGATCAATGATTCGGATCGCGTGTCAAACTGCTGAAATCACGAGACATTGGCGATCTGAATCGTGAATCAATTCGCTGATTTCCTGATAAAATGGATTGAATACTTAATATGTTTGCGTGTGAACTCGTATTGAAGTGTTCTTCTTCCTCTATTTTTCTCTTTTCCCTCCGTATTCTAGCTTTTGCTACTGTGGGTTATATCCAAAACTTTGTATTTAAGGCACTTTTTGCGTTTCTTAGCCTCTTCACTACGGATCGCTTCCAGTTGCAAGTCGCTTTGGATAAAAGCGTCTGCTAAATGCATAAATGTAAATGTGTTCCACGCCTAAAACAAGCTGTTAACTGTTAAAGATTGCATTTGGGACACACGTGCACCGCACCAGAAGCCCTGTACCCAGGGGCGTCGGAAGCAAATAAAAAGTGTGTGGGTCCTCTCAGATTTTTTTTTTTACTGGAGTAAAGTTAGATGCCATTTACATTAAACACAAATCATTTACATTAAACACAAATATACCGCTGTTTACTAAACGGTTGATTGGGCCTGACAAAATTACAGATATCACTGAGTTATTACTGTGGCTATGGTGTAGGGGTAAGACGTGTCATCAAGATTTGACGCAAATCGATCTGAGGTTTGAATCCGCCTTTTGCCGCACTCGCTCTACTCCCTTTTCCCATCACATATCAGATCAGAAAGGCATTTATTTTTGATAAAAATTGAGAAAATATTCGAAAAGTGGAAATAAAGCGTCTAACGTGTTTTAAAGCAGCACTAGGTAACTTTTCAACCTTCATAATATATTTTCAAGACTCTTGTGATGATAAATCGACTTTCAATAGGTTGAATGACACGTCTGCCATAGCCTGATGGGGTCTGTATCGTTTTTAATCGTACTTTTAAACTTCGGGTTTCGGGTAGTAACCCGAGAACAAAAAGAACTACAAAATTCGACTGCTTTACGGCATATACGTCACTTCCACCAACACACACACTTCCTTACATTCGGACGTGCGAGCCCAACTTTGTTCGTCGGATAATATAGTCATGTCCGAATCAGCAGAGACAAATAAGAAAGAAAAGGTTTTGTTGGTGGAAAGCAATGAGGAAACAAAAAAGTGATGGGATTAAAGGCAGGACGAGGATCAACATGTGACCAGCGTTTGCTCGTCGGCGTGAGCTGAAGGAGGCGTGCCCGACCGATGCTGTCCTGCTTGTTATGGTGATTACCGACCACTCAAACATTGAACTGAAGTATCATATAGATTCTGTTAAACGGTAACCAATAGACTACTATAATGACACTGGCTTGTAAACGTGAGCATCGCGATTATTTGGCGTTTGAAAAAAATTATATTCATATGACATGCTGAAGCATCTGCCACTGACTGTACCTGGGATGAAGACATTTCACACGCGCCGCCAGAAGAACACCTGCATGTGAACTCCTCCTGCAGTGTTCAGGGGAACTGTTAGTGCTGCACCAACCCGCGGGCTGCTTTTATGAAGTTATTTGGCCCGCACCACACCACTGTATATATTTTTACAACCCGCCGCGGACCCCGTATGTCTATTTAATGGTCGTGGGTGCGCGGCGGGTTGTAAAAATATATACAGTGGTGTGGTGCGGGCCAAATAACTTCATAAAAGCAGCCCGCGGGTTGGTTATAAGACGACCCACGCATCACTAGTTCAGGGCTATCAGGGTTGTCATGTCAACAAATGCACGCGCGATGGCATCCCCTGTTGTAGGATGACAGAGCTTACGAAAGTAGTAGAGGACATTATTTTTTCCCAACTGTAGGGGGACCCCGAGAGCAAAAGTTACCCAGTGCTGCTTTAATAATAAGTGTGTATCGGTTAGGGGTAGGTAAAGAGACATGAGCTGAATTAGAGACGATAAAAGTGAGTAGGTCCAATATAAGTGGTTGTAAAAAGTGGGTGGGTCTTGTCCCACACACACACACACACAATGGTTCTGATGCCCAAAACAGTTCGGTATGAATACATGGACTGTTACACCCCTACCTTATACATATCTCATAAGTGTAGAAAATAAAGTTAAATTTTGTTCTGTTCTGTTGCTAGACGCCATCAACAGAGGCAGAATGGCGGACAATATCCGATGACTTTGAATCGAAATGGCATTTCCCTCATTGCCTCGGTGCGCTTGGTGGAAAACGGATCTACTTGCAGCCTCCAGCTAAAAGTGCCAGCCTGGACCATAATAACAAGGGCCGATTCTCTGTGACAATCATGGCTGCGGTTGATGCCAATTACAAGTTCATCTACGCCAGCGTGGGAACCCAAGCCAGGGTCTCTGATGCCGGACTGTTCGCTCACTCGGACTTGTGCAGAGCCATGGATCAGGGTTTGCTGAGCTGTCCTCCACCCGAAACATTGCCCAAAAGTGATGTGAAGATGCCATATATGTTTGTGGGAGATGAAGCGTATCCTTTACGGCCTGATCTTATGACGCCGTATCCATGCAGGCAGGCGGACCGCAGTCAACAGGTGCTGAACTTACGTCTTTCAAGGGCTCGTAGAGCGGCAGAAAACGCTTTCGGGATTCTCGCCAACAGGTTAAGGGTTTTTAGGAACACCATATACTTGGAGCCAGAAAAGGTGGTTAAGATAACGATGGCCTCCCTGTGCATCCATAACTTCCTCCGCGAGCGGCGGTCTGAGGCATATACACCTCCAGAGTTTGCCGACTGGGAAAATGGAGATCATGGCTTAGTTGAAGGAACTTGGAGGAAGCAAGGATCTGGTTCTTTCCAGCCGACGGAGCAAATAGAGGAAAGGGACGTATCCGTTACTGCCAAAACCCAGCGAGACCTTCTGTGTGACTATTTCGTCTCGCCTGCAGGTTGTGTTCCTTGGCAGGAGGAGCACATTTAGCACCATACGGATGTCAGAATAGTTTTTCTGTGTGTTTGATTATCTGGCATTACTGGACCTTTCCCCATTGCATTTACTCAAAAACATTCAGTTATAGTCATTAGACCTTTGGTACAGAATGTCTTGTTTATCTGTACAAGTTGTTTCAACTGCATGTTCTTTTTGCAACTTTTGGTTTAAATATTTATTACAAAAAGTGTGTAATATAACAGTATAGTCCTGTGCTTTACAATACAGATTCAAAGTACTCTTATTTAATTTGCAAGGTCAACACTGAGTTTGTTTTTTACAACAGTGAAATAAATACAACCTTGAGATGATGTTCAATCTGGATGTAATTCTGGTGAGTGGTATCCACCTGTGGGGCTTTTTGGTCAGTCGCCGAACAATTTTACATTTTGAAATTAGAAATCATAGCTTCATTAGAATGGCATGAAACTTTTATGGAACTTGGTATATTAAACCACACATACATTGAGGACATGATTTGAGAAGGCTAAGTGGTCGTAAAAAATTGTCACACTCGGTCTTCACGGTCAAAAATGGCTGCCATAGGAAATAAATGGGAAATAGGCAAAAGTACAGAGAATTTTTTAGTGTGTACAATCTACAAAAAAGCACACAATAGTAAAGGGGTGGATCTCTAAAGTACCAAGACACACACACACACGTTTGTTTTTGTGACATATGGGGACATTCCATTGGTGTAATGGTTTATGTACTGTACAAACCTTATTTTCTAACCCCCTACACTGCCCCTGTCCCTAAACCTACCCATCACAGGAAACATTCTGCATTTTTACTTTCTCAAAAAATCTCATCCTGTATGATTTATAAGCCTTTTGAAAAGTGGGGACGGGTAATGTCCGCGCGTGAGAGACCGCTCACGTTCGTGCGGTTGCCAGATTTCAGTCATTTAAATCCCCCAAACAGCTTTACTGTAAAAAGAACATGTATATTATCCGGTTTGACCTAAACATGTTCAATCTGGCAACCATATGCACGCTCTTTCTCTCGCGCACGGATGATCTGAAAACACCAATAAACAAGTAAGCTGCATTTTAGCAATCTCCATTTGAGATGTTCTGCTTAAAGTGTCATTCAGTCTACATTTTAGACTTGTCTTCTTGCGTCTGTTTCAGTGCCGTTTCTAGGCATAGGCAAACTAGGCAGGCGCCAACAGCTGGAGGGGGGGGAGTCGCCATGGTGATAGTGGCGCTGCTGTAATGAAATGAGATCATGTAACGTTAGAGGGCGGGAGGGAACGTCATCATCCATGCTTTAGTTTGATCATCATGAAAAGGTCAAAGCCATCAGGGGCTCAGTATCGTAAAAAGAAAAAAGAGGAAATATAAAAAAGAAAGCGAAATATACAGGTATGTTAGCCTACTTATTGGTTACTTGTTCTCTACTAAGCTGGTGGCTCTATCATAACGTTGAGCAAGACATTACACTGAATATTAGTTCTGGACGGACCACACGCCATGCTCATTTATTTCAGGTGCAGAAAATTATAGCATAGTTAATTTGAATAAAAAAACATTACATCAGAGATAGCTGTTTAGTGTAAATTGATCAAGTAATACTGTCATAACCATGGGTGTCACTATGCCCTTTTTTATGAACTTATGCCTCAGCCCCCCCTAAAAAAGATATGTGGTTAACCTTTAAAACATATGAAACTGGCGCGAGGCTACGGCTTCATCCCGTCTTTTAGTCTTTGTGTCATTGTGTTCTTCAATCCACAGAGGCGCCGAGTGACATGGTTTTCAAGCTATTGTTATCTAATTTTTTGGCCTTCAGAACATCTTAAAATACACATATGTAGATCATAGAAATCAAAATTGTCTCGGGGAAGCATGCCCCCGAACCCTCCTAACATTTGTGATCTCAGTGATAATAAACCTGGCTACATTGGCTATTTTGTGCCGATTCACCGTTGATAGTGTGATGTATGCTGTTTTGAGTTTGTATTTGAATGTACATAGGCTACATGGCATTAATAAAACATTTACATCAGCACATAATTCCAGACTTTTTGGGGGAAAAAGTGTGAGACTATGCATTTGTGTTTATGTAGCCTACATACTTTGTATTCAGCAATGTTGAAATTGATCATGCAAAAACTATAAAGAAACATCGGCGTGTAGGTGTTTAATCATTTAATATTATACTTGACTATATTATGTTGCAATGTTGAACTCTATCATATCGCTGATAATCCGCGGTGTAAAGTGACCAAAGCAGATGCGGAAGTGAAGTCCCGTCTCCAGGGGCGTAGCCATCTTTTCAGAAGTGAGGGGGACAGAAATGTCGTAACCCCCCCCCCCCCCCCCCCCTTTTTTTTTTTTTTGGACCAATATAATTTATCACATCTCTTGCTTTTAATTGGGCAAGATATCAAATACACTGCTGAACAATAACCACTAATTAATATCTATAATATTATTCTCCTATTTTTTATGCCAATTTTATGATTGGTTTATATACTACAAACAATTGTGCATTAAGATTCCATAGATTTTATGCAATGTAAAAAAATATAGATATATTCTGATGTATACCATGCTGTTCTCCATGTGAAGATATAGTAAAGTGTGATTTATTCCTGTGATCAAAGCTGAATTTATCGTCATTACTCCAGTCTTCAGTGTCACATGATCCTTCACTAATCATTCTCAGATGAGGATCTGATCATCAACACACATTTAGGATTATTATCAGTTTTGCTGCTCAAGGTGCTGCTTAATTTTTGTGGAAACCATCTAAACATTTGTGGTAAAATTAAAAAAGAGAGAAATTAATACTTTTATTGATCAGGCATGCATTAAATTGATCACAAGTGATATTTTTAATATTAAAAAAGATAATGTATTTAATAAATGCAAATAAATGCTGTCCATTGAACTTTCTATTCATTAAAGAATCCTGAAAAATAACATGTAGGCTATTGTGGTTTCCACAACATTTTTAAGCAGCACAACTGTTTTCAACACAGATAATAATTATAAATGTTTCTTGATTATAAAATTATTTTTTATATCTTATATCTTGATTATATCTTGATTATTATATCTTGATTATAACGATTAGTGAAGGATCTTGTGACACTGAAGACTGGAGTAATGATTATAAATTCAGCTTTGATCACAGGAATTAATTACTATATATATTCACATAGAAAAAAAGCTGTTTTAATTTGTAATAATATTTCAAAATAGTACTGTTTTAACTATTTTTGATTACATAAATGCAGCCTTGGTGAGCAGAAGATACTAAACATTAAAAGCTGCATTATTCATATAGCCTACTTTATTGTCAATAAATAGCCTACATTGAGATGACTTGAAAAACACACATAAAGCATATATTGTCGCAATCGTCTGATTGTCGTCGTCACGTTTCATCACTCATAACGATTGTTTTCCTTCAGCTGCAGCTCCAGCGTGACTGGATATTACCTCTACGAATCCGCTTTTGGACTTTCTGTGAGAGCGCCCTCCTCATATTTAGATTCGAATAAAATTACAGGTCCTGCATAGATAATTTTTTGTCTTTGAATTTAAATCTTGATGTATTCACTTTGGTTTCTATGTAAATACATTTGCCCGTGACTTCAAGAAGCGCGCTCTCAACCGAGATTAGAGAAAGCTGTTTTTAGCGTCCCTGTTAACTTGCCCGCCCTCGCGCAGGTTCGAATCCCGCTCGGAGCGGGTCGACTAGGATCGGTGAGACCCAGTAAAAGTGCGGGGGACGAAAATACATTTTATTAAAAGTGAGGGGGACACGTCCCCCGCGTAATCTACGCCCATGCCCGTCTCTTCACCTGCACAGAACGCCACTACGCAGCTTTTCTAACTTTTTTTTTTAGGAAACCTAATAAAACCGTTTTTTACAAACGGCCACTTTATCTGCTAAATTTGTGCTCTTATGTCTTTTAAAAACATTTTAAATAGTGCATTACCTTTTCTTATGGCATTTTCATACAAAGTTATATGTTCATCTCAACATTTTTTTTACCTGCAATATGCTCTTTAAACTGAATGTGGAGGATTTGAACTGTGACGAATCTGACGATTACTGACAGGGCAGTTAAACGGTGAGGGATGCTCGTAACTAAGCGACAGAGTCCGTTAAAGATGGTCGAAGCTTGCATACTTTTCTGCTACACACTCAAAAGTATAGACTTTTTCTTTTACAAAAAGAGTACATACTTTTAGGACGTAGTATAAGTAGGCGATTTGGGACGCAGCATCTCTCTCTCTCTCTCTCACACACACACACACACACACACTCGATGCTCCGCCCAGTGAAGTCGAAAATCTCTCAGAAACAGAAACCCCAAACCTTGAGCACCGGGTGCAGACATTGCCATTACACCAGACCCGTTAGTCATGATGGAGGCGGAGGGCATCGCGGGCGTCGAGCAGTTCGCCAGCCCGGGCAAGGGCAGAGGGCTGCGGGTAAGCAAAGCGTATGCAGTCGGTGACCTGCTGTTCTCCTGCCCCGCTTATTCATACGTGCTGTCAGTCAGCGAGAGAGGACTCATCTGCGAGCACTGCTTCACCAGGTCTGACATCTGTTCATCTTATATTCATGTTTACCAACTGTGTTACTTTTATGATATGAGAGAGTGAGATGGATGAATTTAATTATGTCTGCCATTTTTCCACTGTATATTTCAGTGTGAAAATATATTTACAAAGGTCTTTTTGAGATGTAAAACCGAGCGTGTATAAAATGAGCCAATTAGATTGATCTCTCTGAGCTGCAAAAGGACAGGTCTAAAAATACAACTCAACACATAAAAGCAGCTGGCCAAATCTCAGACATTTGCTCTGGGCAGGATCAGTGGCTGTCAAAAGTAGCACACTCACCCTGACAGCTGCTCTGAATGCATCACAGTTACTGAAGGACTGGGGGAGATAATGAGAGTATATTAACAAGGCCAGTTATATTTTCATATAGTAATGACTGTGATTATTACTAACTCTTACTCACTCACTCACTCACTCACTCACTCACTCACTCACTCACTCACACACACACACACACACACACACACACACACACACACACACACACACACACACACACACACACACACACACACGCACACATGTTGGTCTATGTGGTTTACAGGGACTCTCCATAGGCGTAATGGTTTTTATATTGTACAAACCGTATTTTCTATCCCCTTACACTGTCCCTAAACCTACCCATCACAGGAAACATTCTGCATTTTTACTTTCTCAAAAAAACATCATTTAGTATGTTTTTAAGTCCATTTGAATTATGAGGACATTTGATATGTCCTCATAAACCACATTTATAGTGTAATACCAGTGTAATACCCATGTAGTTATACAAATTTGTGTCCTCATAAACCACATAAACAGGCTCACACACACACACACACACACACACACACACACACACACACACACACACACACACACACACACACTGTCCCTAAACCTACCCATCACAGGAAACATTCTGCATTTTTACTTTCTCATAAAAACTCCTCCTGTGTGATTTATAAGCCTTTTGTAAAGTGGGGCCATGGGTAATGTCCTCATATTTCACCCTCTCCTGTAATACCTGTGTCATACCCATGGCATTATACACATGTGTCCTCATAATTTACTAAAACATGTCCACACACACACACACACACACACACACACACACACACACACACACACACACACACACACACACACACACACACACACACACACATTTTTATCATTAAGAGTTTTAGTGATCATTGGTGTTTTTTTTTAATGTATCCTGCACAGGAAAAAGGGTCTTGCAAACTGTGGAAAGTGCAAAAAAGCATTCTACTGCAATGTCAAATGTCAGGTAAAACACACACACACACACACACACAAACACACACACACATTGACAGTTGTAATATACAGAACAAAGAAACAAATTTGGCAAATAACGATCCAGGTATCGTCTCCGTGTTAACTACAAAAATGCGTATTTGTGAATATGGTGACGTCATGCGTGAGCATATCACATGTTCAGTCTATAGGAGCCTGTATAGTGTTTCTTTACAACGTGCCATCGCTATCTACTGGCCTGGCATGAATAATACAGCATTTTAATAGTTTCTGCAGATCTGTGTGAATGGGCAACACTGTCATCCGAACAGGAAAAACTATTATAAAACATTTTTCTGTTTTAGTACATAATTTTCACGTAAACGTATTCAAAACTTGCACTTTGAAACCTGTTTCACATTTAATTTTCAGTTTAAAAGAGTGACCAAAATGCACAAAAAGTTGAAAACACTGTTGCTACTGTCTGCCGTTCATGCAGTGCAGAAACATCACTGACTCCTCAGTCATTGCCATGTTATTCACATTAGGATTTAAATATATCGCATCTCCACTCCCTCTGAATCTTATATATACAGTTGTCTGCAAGAGTCACACCACAGATTTGTACCGAAACTGTCCATACGAATCGCTTTAATTAGTTAATTTATATTATTTATTTTCTATAAATAGACATTGATGCAATGTTTCGTGTATATGTGTGGGATAGTGTCATTTTTGTGTGTATTTGACAGAAGAAGAACTGGCCCATGCATAAGCTGGAGTGTAATGCCATGTGTGCGTTTGGACAGAGCTGGTGTCCCTCAGAGACGGTGCGACTGGTGGCCAGAATCATCGCCCGGCTGGTTAGACACACACCAGATTCTCTTACTTCTTTTTATAGATACTGAATCAATGTTTTGATGATTTTTTGGTGTGTATTTTGCTGATGCAGAGAGACCAGAAAGAGAGAAGCCCATCAGAGAAACTCCTCCTATTGAAGGATATGGAATCCCGTAAGTAGCAGAAAACCTGTCCCAAATGGATTAATAACTTGCCGAATGCTGTGCATACTAGGCATTATGAATGTACAATAGTATGCTATAAATACATTTATTTATATTAATTTATAATTTATAACACAAATTGGCCATCTTAAAATTATTCAGTGTGTGTTACTTCCTCACATGCATTATATATATATATATATATATATATATATATATATATATATATATATATATATATATATATATACAGTGCCCTGCGAAAGTATTCGGCCCCCTTGAACTTTGCGACCTTTTGCCACATTTCAGGCTTCAAACATAATGATATGAAACTGTATTTTTTTGTGAAGAATCAACAACAAGTGGTACACAATTATGAAGTGGAACGAAATTTATTGGATATTTCAAACTTTTTTAATAAATCAAAAACTGAAAAATTGGGCTTGCAAAATAATTCGGCCCCCTTAAGTTAATACTTTGTTGCTCCACCTTTTGCTGCGATTACAGCTGTAAGTCGCTTGGGGTATGTCTCTATCAGTTTTGCACATCGAGAGACTGATATATACGACTGATTGTTGTCCTATGGACAGAGTCTCCCACCTCAGCTGTAGATCTCTGCAGGTCCTCCAGAGTGATCATGGGCCTCTTGGCTGCATCTCTGATCAGTCTTCTCCTTGTATGAGCTGAAAGTTTAGAGGGACGGCCAGGTCTTGGTAGATTTGCAGTGGTCTGATACTCCTTCCATTTCAATATTATCGCTTGCACAGGGCTCCTTGGGGTGTTTAAAGCTTGGGAAATCATTTTTGTATCCAAATCCGGCTTTAAACTTCTCCACAACAGTATCTCGGACCTGCCTGGTGTGTTCCTTGTTCTTCATGATGCTCTCTGCGCTTTAAACGGACCTCTGAGACTATCACAGTGCAGGTGCATTTATACGGAGACTTGATTACACACAGGTGGACTCTATTCATCATCATTAGTCATTTAGGTCAACATTGGGTCATTCAGAGATCCTCACTGGACTTCTGGAGAGAGTTTGCTGCACTGAAAGTAAAGGGGCCGAATAATTTTGCACGTCCAATTTTTTAGTTTTTGATTTGTTAAAAAAGTTTGAAATATCCAATAAATTTCGTTCCACTTCATGATTGGTTCCCGCTTGTTGTTGATTCTTCACAAAAAATTACAGTTTCATATCATTATGTTTGAAGCAAAAAGTCACAAAGTTTAAGGGGCCGAATACTTTCGCAAGGCACTGTATATATATACAATGCATGTGAGGAAGTAACACACATTGAATAATTTTAAGATGGCCAATTTGTGTTATATTTATTTTATGTTTATTTTACATTCCATCTTTAACTATAAAGTCTTGTTGCTTTTGATTATCTTTATTTGTCTATTTTAGTGCTCAGATTTGCATTTCCTTTTGCTTTAAAGGGGTCATGAACTGCATTGTTTTATAATACTTCTTATGGTGCACTTTAATAATGTTAGCATGATTTTTACATAAAAAATTGTCATAATTTAGAAATAAAAGGCATTTTTCCTACCCTGATTTTAGCCTCTGATTTGAACGCTCTGTTTGAAGCGGCGTGTCTGCACTGTTTTGTTCATTTAAAGGTGCCCTAGAATGAAAAACTTAATTAACCTTGCCATAGTGAAATAATAAGAGTTCAGTACATGGACATCACATACTGTGAGTCTCAAACACCGTTGCCTCCTGCTTTATATGTAAATCTCTAAAATCAAAAACACCACGGAAAAATATGTGCTTCTCAACATAATGCCAACCGTGACGCAAGCGTTGGGGATCATTTATATGCACGCCGCCAACATTTGCATCTGTCCAAACATGTTCATTGTCAGGCAGAACTGACGGAGCCGAATCATCGGGACTGCAGGTGAACAAACGACACTTGAGGAGGATAGCAAAAACGACTCTAATGACACACGTCATGTTCAGGCTGTGCGGGAGACGTGAGGACTTTTCGTATGTCAACAGTCATGGTTGAGGTTTATTATAATCGGATACCACAATAATTTAATTCAAGATCGTTCGTTTGTTCAGCCCATTTCAAGCAAGCGATCGCTCAGCGTCTTAAACTGAAGAAAGGGGCGACTATATTCCTCCAAGCAGTAAGTAGCAATTTATCCATTTTATTGGTGTTTTCAGATCATCCATGCATGAGAGAGAGCTTGCATATGGTTGCCAGATTGGACATGTTTAGGTCAAACACCGGATAGTATACGTGCTCTTTTCACAGAAAAGCCGTTTGGGGGATTTAAATTACTCAAATCTGGCAACCGCACAAACGTGAGCTCTTTCTCGTGCACAGATGATCTGAAAACACCAATGAACAAGTAATCTGCATTTCAGCAATCTCCATTTGAGATGTTCTGCTTAACATTGGCCGGGCGGTTCTTTCAGGACTCATGAGCCGCTTCACTGAACTGCTGTGAGCTACTGAAATAAGCCAATCAGAGCAGAGCTCAACATTAATATTCATGACTCTTCCAAATAAGGCAAAAACAGAGCATTACATCCTAGAGACAATTTGTGGGGTTGTAAATGGACGTGTAAAACTGTATCTGGACCATTTTTGCTCTTAAATAAGCCGCATACCCTCGATATCAGAGAACAATTTAATATATTGTTTCAAATCATTCCAGGGCACCTTTAAGCAGTTTTTACTATACCGATATATGATATGTTCAAAATTTTAGTTTTGCCATTTTTCCTTTTTTTGTTGTTGTTGCCATTTTTCAAATATATAACTATGCATTTCACAGCTCCAGCTTTTTATGTTTGCTTAAAGCATGCAGAGCTGCCGGATAATGTTGTGATATCTTCATCTCTTCTCACAGACTTGGAGGATCTGGATAATGAGAAACGAGAGCTGAGTGAAGCACATATAGCTGGCCTTCATCACTTCTACTCCAAACACCTGGACTTCCCTGATCACCAGGCCCTGCTCACACTCTTCTCACAGGTAAACATACTGGAAAAGAAGTCTCTGTCGTTGTGCTTCCTTACGAAGACCTTTATATAGCCTGTCCATGGCTTTGGCTGTTTCCAGAAATGTCTCCATTTTTACTGTATTTTCTGTATAATGCCTAGTGTGCCCGTCAATTCAGGACATGTTTACAACAACAAACAAAAAAGCCTGATGGAGCAGTTCAACCATTTTGCATTTAATGACTTAAATGCAATTTGCAAGTCATTAAATGCAAAATGGTTGAACTGTTTTTTCCATCTCTATCAGACTCAGTAAACATGTCCTGAATTGATGAAAGGAAATGTAAAGCATGATATCAACCAATGATCATCCATTTCTCTGAAATGGCTCAGATGTGGATCTTCCTTTGGCAAACATACATAGACAGTGTTGTAATTTCAGACAAAAACAAGCAGGGTCAGCAGAAGGAGATGTAGGATGTGTGGTGGAAGGGTAGAGAGGCGAAACAGACGAAACGGCAGAGGAGGTCAAGGATGCATGCATGTGTCTGATGAAATAAGGGCTACTATTGTGGACCTCATGACCTTACAATGCTTAAGGCGGGTTGAAAGGTACAGACGGATACACACTGGTACACACACACACTTAAACATATCCTGTCCTGTCTCTTGCCATCAATATCCCTCCCACATAGAGTAATGTGTAAATTGAAATTGATATATGCCGTACAGAAGAAGTTCAGGCCTGTTCATTTTCAGTCATCGTCATTAAACTGTAGCCTCAGTTTACATCAGGAAATACTGACAGTGCTATATTTACAACATGACTCAACATTCTGACTCGTGTGTGTGTGTGTGTGTGTGTGTGTGTGTGTGTGTGTGTGTGTGATGGGTAGGTTTAGGGGCAGGGGCAGTGTAAGGGGATAGAAAATACGGTATAAACAGTATAAAAATATAAAGTATAAAAACCATTACACCTATGGAATGTCCCCATATGTCACAAAAACAAACGTGTGTGTGTGTGTGTGTGTGTGTGTGTGTGTGTGTGTGTGTGTGTGTCTGATATGCTCATTGAAATAAATACTTACCTTTGAGAGATGCTCTGAGGATTTTGTGCAGGCTGCAGGCTTTAGCAGGTGATCTATTGTGTGTGTGTGCTGTTTTGAGAAATGGACAGGTTTGCAGATGTTAAGGAGGATTCGGGAGATGTTCTGAAGTGACTGAGAAAAGCGGTAGAGTAAAGGATTGCTGTAATGTGCTGTGTCTGTTTGATGCAGGTTCACTGTAACGGCTTCACTGTGGAGGACGAGGAGCTCTCAAACTTGGGTTTGGCTATTTTTCCAGAGTAAGCACACACGCGCACACACACACACACACACACACACACACACACACACACACACACACACACACACACACACACACACACACACACACACACACACACACACACACACACACACACACACACACACACACACACACACACACACACACACACACACACACACACACACATACAAAATCTCTCTGGCAATGCTCCTCTCACAAGGCTGTATGTGTGTGTGTGTGTGTGTGTGTGTGTGTGTGTGTGTGTGTGTGTGTGTGTGTGTGTGTGTGTGTGTGTTAGTGTTTTAGATCATGAGTCTGTTGGGTAATGAAATGCTGAAAGTCCTCTTTTGGACACGGTGAGCTAGCCTAGAAATCTAGACGCACCCTAGCGGCAGCAAATTTAATCTGCCCGCAAGTGTCGTCTAGGCACTCTCAATACCCTTCTGAGCTGTATTCCTCACAATCTGGACGGGCCAATCACATCGTGTATAGAGTCGGTGGGCGGGGCCATAATGACGACGGCCGAGTTGCGCTCGTGCTTCTAGTAAACACAGAAACTGGCGAACGGCGGCGGTCTTTTGAATCAGCTTTGACCGCGACTCTGGAAGACTTGGAGTTAAGCTTTTCTCTGAGAAAAGAACAAAGAGCGGCACTGAAGTCATTCTTAAAAAGGGAAGATGTGTTCGGAGTTTAGCCGACCGGATACGGTGAATGTTTAATCTATCAGCTCCGCTTCACCTTCGTTGCTCTGGTTGGTTGTAGCGCTATCCTATCGCGTGCAGAGGGAGTTTGAAAGACAACCGTTTATCCGGCCCTCGGATTGAGCCGTCAATGGTGAGTTTCCAGACCAAACATCTTGATGTGGGTCTGGCTTGTCAGGCTAACGGTGAGCAGTCCTGACCGCTAATAAAACAGGCTAGTGCTTGCATATATCCATCCATCCATTCATCCATCCTTCCATTCATCCATATATATCCATCCATCCATTCATCCATATATATCCATCCATTCATCCATCCATATATATCCATCCATTCATCCATCCTTCCATTCATCCATATATCCATCCATCCATTCATCCATATATATCCATCCATTCATCCATCCTTCCATTCATCCATATATATCCATCCATTCATCCATATATATCCATCCATTCATCCATATATATCCATCCATATATATCCTTCCATTCATCCATATATATCCATCCATTCATCCATATATATCCACCCATTCATCCATATATATCCATCCATCCATCCATCCATCCATCCATCCATCCATCCATCCATCCATCCATCCATATATATCCATCCATTCATCCATATATATCCACCCATTCATCCATATATATCCATCCATCCATCCATCCATTCATCCATATATATCCACCCATTCATCCATATATATATATCCATCCATCCATTCATCCATCCTTCCATTCATCCATCCATCCATCCATCCATCCATCCATCCATCCATCCATCCATCCATCCATCCATCCATTCATCCATATATATCCACCCATTCATCCATATATATATCCATCCATTCATCAAAAAATCACCATATCCATACTTAAAGACTTTACATGGATTTTGTTAAAACATTTTAATCAGTAATGACGGGGTGCAGTAAATACGATACACTAAAAACAAGCAAAAAAACCCAGTAAATAATAGCCCCGTACTGAAATGAAGTGGAACGGTTGCGTTTATGGGTGATTATAAACCTAAATTGGGTCAAATAACCCCTACTTCCTTACCCAACAGTCTCAACCCAGCATTATAGAGTCTACAGAGAAACAGGTCTGAGTGGGGGCATCGTCCGACTCGTTTACAGCCATTTCTATTTCCATCCTTTACTATCTTCTCTAAGCTGTCTGAAGGTCTGTTTCTCTTGCTCTCTTAGCATCGCCCTCATGAACCACAGCTGCTGTCCCAACGTTATAATCACATACAGAGGGGTCAATGCTGAAGTACGGGCCGTGCAGGACATCCGTCCAGGCCAAGAGGTCAGTGTGGCATCTTATCAGTGTTAATGTAATCACAACATTACCAGAGTTAACACAGGTTTTTTGGGCTACCATTACAAAGACACATCATAGTGATAATTAAACTATTTCAATTAAAGGGATAGTTCACCCAAAAATGAAAATTCTGGCATCGTTTACCTGTATGAATTTGTTTCTTCTCCTGAACACAAAAGTAGATATTTTGAAGAATGTCGGTAACCAAACAGTTAATGGGACACATTGACTTCCATAGTATTTTTTTCCCCATACTCTGGAAGTCAGTGGGGTTCATAAATTGTTTAGTTCCCCATATTCTCTAAATAACTTCTTTTATGTTCAGCAGAAGAAACAAATTCATACTTGGGGCATTTGCTAGTCTTTCTATAGTAGCAAAAAGAGTGTGGGTGTTGTTTAAAGGTCAACTCCGGTGAGAAATGACCCTAGGGGTGATAAACAGATGGTTTCCGAGTAGATCGTTCTCTGGGATGCGTTTCATGAAAATCAAATGTAAAGAGTTTTATCTCTAAAAGCAGATTAGCTTATAACGCTTGTCTATGGGGCACAGGGTAAGTGAAATTAAACCGCTAGTTAATACGACTAACAAGACTCAAAATAGCCTCACACTAACACGGCAGCATAATGAGGGTCCCTACATGCAAACCCAAGCATTGAGAACTTTGTAAGAGAACAAACAGTTTAATAAGAAGATACTTTATAAAGACAGCCCATTACACTTTCACGGACGGCAGCCATCTTGGAAAACAGTCTTGACTAGTCAAGCGACGAACGCTGTGCTAAGAGATGAACTGTGACTGAATCTCATATGGTCCGATGTTTCCGGGAAGAAAGCACTGAACGCAACAGAGAAAATAAATAAATAAAAATAAAAATGTCCATGTAATTACATTTCACAAACTTAATTCCTATCGACCAGCTCACTTAGCACAGCGTTCGTGACTCGACTCGTCGAGACTGTTTCCCAAGATGGATTCATACAGGTTTGGAACAGATTGAGGGTGAGTAAATGATGGCAGAATTTTCATTTTTGGGTGAACTATCCCTTTAAAACATGCTGTGGAGTGTTTAAAATGAACAATGCACTAACAATGGGCCTCATTCATGAAATGTTCGTAAATACAGTATATGAGCAAATTCTGAGTAATATGTGCGTAAAATGGACCTTTACGAAAACTCTCCTCCAGATTCAAAAACACTTCGTATACCACGGATTCGTTAGTTAAACGTGTGTATATCAATGAATTCCTAACATGCGTAAAGAGGATGCTCATACATGCTTATTCATGATTAGCATAATCCCCGCCCATGAGTTACATCTGCAAATGACGTGAACAGGAATGCTGTGGACTCTTCTGGACTTCTTTCTCAGGTTTGGATCCAGAATTTTGCATAAATGTGGAAGAGATTAATTGGTCATATGACTAGCAATAAATATTAAATTATCTTGTGTCCACCAAAGCATGTTTAAGCCAGCTAAACGGCCAGCCGGTGGAGCTTGAAAGCGCTTTGCAAGGACAGCGTTTTTCCAGCTGAGATACTTTGGTTGCTATGATACAGAATATCCATGACAGTAATTTGACACTAGTATCTCATTTTGAAGAATATTACTGAATTTAGAAATGCAGATTAAAAGCAGTATTTAAAAGCAGTATTAACTTCTCTAGAATTGTGGTTCAGTTGGTGTAGAAGTGGGATGATTGGTCAGTGTAGTTTTTGTCCCGCCCCTCCTCCACTGTGATTGGAAGCCCAATGATGCTCCATTGGGCTGTGATTATGGGGCGTGTTTCAATCGAACCAGGAAAGACCTTGATTGGACAGAACGACAACCAATCAGAGCAACGAAGCGACGCATAACGTTAGTTGTCAAATGTCAACAGAGCTCAGCTGCACTGTGTTGCCAAGTCTGAGTTTTTCCACGGGTTGTTGAAGCGACTATTATGTGATATATAGACCCATGAGTGAGAATCTTAGCAGCAATTTTGCCAAAATAAAACACATTTTACCCCCAAATGCCATTTTTCCCCCGGAGAACCCCTCGAGAAGCTATTGTTTAGGGCTAGTAGTGGCGGGTTTTGTTGTAAAAATCTGGCAGCCCTGTCTGTACGCGCTGGAATACATGATCTTTGCCGGTGTTGTAAAAAATAATAATAATTTAATGATACACAGAGTACTTACCCAACATGACATTTACATTTATGCATTTGGCAGACGCTTTTATCCAAAGCGACTTACATTGCATTCAGGGCACACATGATCATCATTTCTGAGAGAAATAGTGAAGGTGATGCAGATACGAACAAGCTCTCCGTTTAGGATTAGAATAAATATAATCCAAGCCCCTTTGATGACGTGATGATTACGTTACTGTTTATCATCTGTCCGTCATCGTCTAAAGCCCGCCCTGATGATTTCATTGGTCCGAACAGTTTCTGTTTGGGGATAATTACTCCTCTATGGATCGAGTCCAGACCGAACCGCCCGACCTAAATATTTTGTGGGTGGGGCTAAGTTCGGCTGGTATCCAGGCTAGGCCTGCCCTACATAAGCCTCTTTCACACTATGATTACGGCAAATACACGGATAATGCGACCCGGCATTTGTTCCCGGGCCGCTAGATTTGGTCCATTCGCACTGCCAACGAAATACCGTAATATGTGCGCTTTAGATACACAATCCGCAACGTTCCCGGGTCGAGTTCACGTGACATCCTGATGTGACGTATAACGGCGAGCGATCTCCGCTTCAGCGCGGATAGTAAGGAGCTCCGTGGTCTCGACTTGTGTCCAGTTTGCGCTCATTTCTGCTTGTTTAATTTGAGTTTCTTTTGTATACGAACACTCTCTGCGTTTAAAACACCAACGAGCTCTTCTGGCACTGCAGGGTTGTGTTATTGAAAAAATAAGCTCTAGGAGTCGCACGGTAACTACGTACACGTTGCGGCATTAGTTTCGGCTTTTGTTCACACAGCGCTCGTCCCGGATCGAACCCCACAATATTACTAGGTCCCCGACCCGGGTCGAATTCGGTAATCAAACCCGGGACGTGGTTGCTTTCACACAGAAGGCGACCCGGCAATGTTCCGGGAATATTGCGGGTCCGACGTCCAGTGTGAAGGGCTATCGTGCATCAAAATGCAGTGTCATCAGTTTGCCTAAATTAGATCACAGACCGTTCAAATGTTTTACGCACCATTTACTCGTGGTAGGGAGCAGCTTTCTTTCAGATCAACTAACATTTTTAAAATACGAACATTTTCGTGAATCCAAATATTTACGTCAGAGCAGCTTTATGAACGGTTTACACACAAATTCGTTCTGCTTGTGTTTCATGAGTGAGGCCCTATGTTTTTCAAGAACAACAAATCTAGAAACAATGTTTCACTTAGTCAATCCTAGTTAATACTGTTGAGAATTTACTCACTTGCATAAACAAACACATCCTAAATAAAATAATATTATAACTTACATCTGCACAAAATGATGCAAATTCAAAAACCCTGTATTTGAGCCCCTCATTACTTTTTAAGCTAGTATATTTTACTAGCTTGTTTTTTACGATTGTAAAAGTATAAACACAATCTCATAACTACACACTAAATTGTGCAAACCTCAAACTAAATCAGTCACCTTTATTTCAGCCAGGACCACTTTCGTCAAATGTATATTTTATTATAATGATAATGCATACAGTTAGTGCTGGCGGTATGGTTCTGTTCTGGGCAAACTCCATGCGTTCATCAATTATGAAATAAGTTCAACTCATCTTTACAAAAGACAATAGTGTCGTTATTCACTTTGAGTGACCTTTCAAAAAGTGTCGACGTTGCAAAGAGAAAGAAATCAGTCGAATCAGCTATAAAACAGCTCTGTGGAAAACAGTGGTCATCCTCCAGCTCAAGTTTTGTTCTCATCCAATAGTGTCAGTGCGGTCAAATGAACAATGTTACTCAATATTAAAGTGCTGAAGTGACCCACGAGTCAAACCCAAATATTTTTTTACTCAAATATTCTCTTCTAGCTAATTCTCTTCTGTCAAAATCACACACACACACACACACACACACACACACACACACACACACACACACACACACACACACACACACACACACACACACACACACACACACACACACACACACACACACACACACACACACACACACACACACAGCCCCTAAACCTACCCATCACAGGAAACATTCTGCATTTTTACTTTCTAAAAAAACAAAAACATACTTTCACAAAAACATGCCCCACCCACACACACAAATGTACCTATATATATATATATATATATATATGTGTGTGTTTGTTTATAATAATTATATATATAATAATTTTAGGGCTTAAGGTTATTTTGACCTTCATTTCAAATTGACAATTTGAATTGGAAAATCTAGATTTATCTAGATTAATTTAGATACAAAAAAATGTATGTGTAAAATAAAGCCTCTGGTAAACATAACATGACAATACTTTGAAGTTTTGTTCTGCACACACCCATAGCAAAAACACACATTTGGAAGCAGTAATGTTCATTTTTGAAAACGATTTTAGCAAGCAACATATTTAGTATGAAAAGGCAAAAAAGAGCGGGGTGCTCAGGGAGTTCAATCAAATTTTGCTTGTCATCTTTATCCAGCACAGAAGTCATGCGTAACGGTGATCCACTGGAGAGGCGAGGTTGAGAACCCAAGTGCAGTTTATTGGCATTTAACATAAATACAAACAAACAAAAGACTTGGCAAAACAACATAAAACTTGACTAGACAAAACACTCACCAACAGCGGGTTACACATACAATAACTGACAAAGGGTGCGTCTCAATCTGCTCCCTAGTTCAGTTGTCAGGGCACTGATCTGGGAGTCAGCCCATTGACTTATGCCCTAAGCAGTGCCCTGATTAGTGAACTGGGGAGCTGATTGGGACGCAGGGATAGACTATGGTACACATGAGGGCTTGAATACACAAGGGCAAATTGACAAGACGAGGGACACCTGTGAACAATGATTAACTCTTAAACCAATGACAAAAAGACACAGGAACACATGAGGGCAATGAGTCACATGACAAGGGACCACATGACAAAACCAGGAAGTGCATGACATGACAGTGAACATGAAAACCTAAAAACATGAAACCAACACCAAAACACCCTGTGACATTATGCAGGATGTTTCATCAGTGCTGCCCGAAGTTTCAGCATCTGTCATGACCCTGCCGTCTCACACTCCGCAGGGATCCCTATATTTGGAGCAGGTCGGGGGGCTGGTGACGTCATCGTCTATAATTCAGTGTATAATGTTTAAAAGACGGAAGCAGCACAAATGAAAATTTTACCGGCACAGACCAGCACAAACTATTTAGACTATCTGGGGGGAATTTGGAGCGAGTGAGTGACCTCAGAATGACCTATAAATGTTCTTTTAATATCTTAAAAACCAAAGCAGCATAAACTAAAACTTTTACGGCACAAACGGAGCACAAACGATTTAGACTATTTTGCCGAAGCTTCGCGTTGGGTGGGGGGCCGGCTTCACGCAGGTCCTATTGTTGAGTTTTTCCTCTGTCTGTAGATCTACACCAGCTACATAGACCTGCTTTACCCCACAGACGACCGCATCGAGAAACTCAGAGACATCTACTACTTCAGCTGCGACTGCAAAGAGTGCACTACCAGATCCAAGGTGTGTGGAATGGAGGGAATACACTTTATTGTCCCATTTAGGGAAATATGTTTTGAACCCAGTGGCATAGCTGCCAGATACAAAATGAACACACACAATCCTTAAAGCACAGCATAGTGAAGCAATACAATATAAAATATACAGATTTTTTGGACCCACTTTATATTAGGTGGCCTTAACTACTATGTACTAACATTTTAATTAATCATTTGATACAATGCACTTATTGTGTACATACATGTTTTTACATTGTACTTACATTTTTAAAAATACCTGCATGTAATTACGTCTGTAATTCATTTCTGTACACTCAAAAAATCATGGAAAGTATTTCCACATGATTAACTTGCTTTATTTCAGCATTATGCAATTCTAATTTAATGTACTTACGTTGGGTCAACTTAATTTATTAAGGTTGATTCAACTTATTTACTATGGTTGGGCACAGCTTAATTTAATAGTGTCCGCTCAACTACACAAATTTGTTGTAATCTTGTTGTATTAACTTAAAATCATTTAGTCAAAACTACTAAAAAAAAATCATGTCATTCCAACTAGATAAAGTAGGATACAGAGGGATAGAACTGATGGCCATTTTATTCTATGGGAACTGCGTCACATTGATTAGTTTTCTTTATTTCTATAAAAAACTATTAGTCAATAACACTTGAACACTTGCTAAAATGCAAGTAATGATGAAGTAAAGCATCTCTCATCACTGGCATTAGCACAGTTAACACTCATTGAGGACAGCACAGACGAACACAAACTCTACACTTCACCATAATAGTAACCTCAAAAAAATCAACTCAACATAACTTTTAAATGTTAAATATAACATCAAACGTTAACAGGTCTTTCCCTTTACTAAAACACATTAAACACCACTTCATTTCAACATTTACTGTCCTAATCATCCCTATGCAAAGCATGCTGGGAACTAGAAACACACTGCCCAGTTCAGTCAGCGCAACATTTAAATAAACTGAGCAAACAGCTAGAATCATTTTTTCGAGTGTAGTTTTGACACTTCCCTTACAACTAACCTGTAACCGCTTAAACTCCAGGGCCATTTTTTGGGATTTCCGCCTCATGACACACAAACTTATTTTTTCCACTGTTTTCTGTAATTTAGTGGAAGCACCCCAAACTGTCTGCAGGGTCCTAGAGCTCACAGGGCCTGAGTTACACACTTTCAAAAATTAATTTATGGGGGGGTCAAAAAGCCCCTACTTTTGGGGGATTATAACAGCTTAGACAACATATACTTAAATGTGTATGACTTTTAGCAGTGTTTTATGTAACTTTAAAGGGTTTCCTGTAAAATGACACCAACATTTTAAACGTAGACCACTGTGTGTGTGTATGGGAGGCTTTTCAATTTGGGTCGGCCAAATCCAGGCGGAAATGGCACCAGAGTAATTTAGTGTAAATACATTACTTTGTCTAAAACAAATGCCAAAGTGATGCATATCTCCAGAAAGTAGAGACTCTGAGCTTACAAATGGAGCCACATATGAGGTCAGAGCTCCTCCTGCAGACATTTAACATGGAAAGTATATATAAAGTATATATCCACGGAGTTTACGACTTACCCATCCCACCACACCTGTCCCTAACTCTACCCCTTCCCACCTCAAGCTAAAGGGTTTTCCAATACAATATGAACATAAGTACATTGTACTTATTTTTTAATGTATGTAGATAGTAGTTAAGGCCACCTAATATAAAGTAGGGCCGATTTTATTTATTTAGCAAGGCCTCAAATGAGTTTTTTTATGGAAACAGTTGGGCTCTGAGCCATCTACCTGAAGGGGAAAGTCTGTATCCTTCACGTTACTAAATGACATTATATGGTTTTGATATAATATAATGTGTAGATCCTGTCATGTTGTAGGATGTGATGAAGATGAAAGTGCGGAAGATAAATGATGAAATCAGCCAAAAGGAGACCAGGGACATGGTGCGTTACGCTCGCAATGTGATGGAGGACTTCCGCAGGGCCAAACATGACAAAAATATCCTTTTTCTGACCCTTTTGCCTCTTAATACTGTGCAAAAGTGTTTGCATAACTACAGCGTTACTTGATTGTTATATTTGATATATTTGAAATAAGTCGCAGTATTAATGTTTGCTAAGTCCAAGCATCGCTGTCACTTTAAGAGCGACTGCATGGATTGATTATACTCCTGGGTTTTCTTTCTCAAATGTTAAAGGGTCCGTTCACCCAAAAATGAACATTAGACCATGATTTACTCCCCCTTAAGAGTTACATTAAAAATGTCCTGCTCTTCCAAGCTTTATAACGGCAGTGATTAGTTGGGTCATTTTTGAAGTCCATAAAAGTTAATCTATTTTACTTTTATGATGGACAGATGCACTTTAATGATGGACAGATGCACTTTAATGATGGACAGATGCACTTTAATGATGGACAGATGCATTTACATTTACATTTAATCATTTAGCAGACGCTTTTATCCAAAGCGACTTACAAAAAAGGGGAGAGTAATAGAAGCAACGGAACAGACAAGGCCAAAAACCTGTAAGAGCTGTAAGAAATCTCAATTAATTAGCACAATACACAATTTTTTTTTTTTTTTTTTTCTTTTTTTTTTTAAAAAGACAGACATCTACAACAAAAACTCACGTCCGCACAGTGCCGAACACTGGATTTTGATAGCTAAGATAGCTACAACCCATTAGGACTAAGGCTGTTGCCCCAGCTGTTGTCGTTAATGCAGATTCAGTGGCCCAATGGGTTGGTTTTGTATTCTAGCTAAACGCGCAGCAATCGCCATCTACAACAAAAACTCACGTACGCAATATACAGAACACTGGATTCTGATAGTTATGATTACTATGTAACATACCCGCCTGAAGGCGCAAATCCGGATGAGAGACGTAGATATGATCCCGGAGTGTAAGCTTTTGGTCGTTGCTGTGGTGATCAGTAAGTGCTATTCTGTATTGGTCAAGTGCAAATGGAAAAGATGTGTCTTAAGATGTTTTTTAAGAATGGCTACAGACTCGGCAGCACGAATTGAGATCGGCAGGTCATTCCACCAGGTAGGAACGGTCCAGGAAAATGTCCGTGAGAGCGATTTCATGCCTCTTTGGGATGGAACCACGAGGCGCCGCTCGTTCGCAGAACGCAAGCTTCTGGAGGGTGTGTAAGTCTGAGCAAGTGAATTTAGGTATATTGGTGCAGAGCCAGTGGTTGTTTTTTAGGCGATAACTAGTGCCTTGAATTTGATGCGAGCAGCCATTGGCAACCAGTGCAGTTTGATGAAGAGAGGCGTAACATGCGCTCTCTTCGGCTCATTAAAGACCACTCTCGCCGCTGCATTCTGGATCAGCTGCAAGGGTTTGATAGTGCATGCTGGAAGCCCAGCCAGAAGAGCATTACAATAATCCAGTCTGGAGAGAACAAGAGCTTGAACCAGGAGTTGTGCAGCCTGTTCTGATAGGAAGGGTCTAATCTTTCTAATGTTGTATAAAGCAAATCTGCAGGACCGGGCTGTTGCAGTAATGTGGTCAGTGAAGTTTAACTGGTCATCAATCACAACTCCAAGGTTTCTTGCTGTCCTTGATGGAGTTATGGTCGATGAACCAAGCTGAATGGAGAAATTTTGATGAAGTGCTGGGTTGGTTGAGAAAACAAGTAATTCTGTCTTTGCAAGATTGAGTTTAAGATGATGCTCTTTCATCCAGTCAGAAATGTCTGTCAGACAGGCAGCGATACGAACACTGACTGTAGGATCATCTGGTTGAAATGAGAAGTAGAGTTGAGTGTCATCCGCATAGCAGTGATAGGAGAAGCCGTGTTTCTGAATGACAGAACCTAATGATGACATGTAGATGGAGAAGAGAAGTGGTCCAAGGACTGAGCCCTGGGGAACCCCAGTAGCTAGATTATAAGACTTAGACACTTCACCTCTCCATGACACCCTGTAGGACCTACCAGAGAGGTAAGACCTGAACCACTGGAGAGCAGATCCTGAGATCCCCATCCTCTTAAGTGTTGACAGGAGGATCTGGTGGTTAACTGTGTCAAAAGCAGCAGACAGATCCAGCAGAATGAGCACTGAGGATTTGGAAGCTGCTTTTGCCAGTCTCAGTGCCTCAGTTACCGAGAGCAAGGTCGTCTCAGTCGAATGGCCGCTTTTGAAGCCGGATTGGTTGTTGTCTAGGAGGTTGTCCTGTTCAAGAAACCTAGAGAGTTGATTGAACACAACTCGCTCAAGGGTCTTTGCAATGAAAGGCAGAAGGGATACCGGTCGGTAGTTTTCTAAAAGTGCTGGATTCAGAGAGGGTTTCTTAAGCAGTGGGGTTACCCGAGCCTGCTTAAATGCTGTGGGAAAGGTTCCCGTGTGAAGAGAAGTGTTGACAATGTGAGTGAGTGCAGGAGTGATTGAAGAAGAAATAGCCTGAAGGAGGTGAGTGGGAATAGGATCAAGTGGACAGGTAGTAGGGTGATTGGAAAGGATGAGTTTAGAAATATCTGCCTCGGAGAGTGGAGAGAAGGATGGAAGCGTGTTCGTGTTAGTTGTTGAGATGTGCGTGTCAGTTAGTGATGAGGAGAACTGTTTGCTAATGAGAGCTGTTTTGTTGGTGAAAAATGATGCAAAGTCATCAGCTGTAAGAGTTGATGAAGAAGGGGGAGGAGGTGGACAAAGGAGAGAGGAGAATGTTTTAAAGAGTTGGCGAGAGTCAGAGCAATTGTTGATTTTGTTGTGGTAGTATGTTGTTTTAGCAGTGGAGACATTTGTAGAGAAAGAAGAGAGAAGAGACTGATAAAAGGCAAGGTCAGTATTGTTTTTAGATTTATGCCATTTCCTCTCTTCCACCCTGAGTCCAGAGCGATGTTCACGGAGAACTTCAGACAGCCAGGGGGCAGATGGGGTGGGGCGGGCTGGTCTGGATGAAAGGGGGCAAAAACTGTCTAAGGAGGATGTTAGAGTGGAGCAAAGAGTGTCAGTAGCACTGTTAGTGTCCAGTGCTGAGAACAGAGCAGGTGGAGGGAGTGAAGATGAAACCATAGTGGATAGGCGAGAGGGAGAGAGTGAGCGTAGATTACGCCGAAAGGTAATCTGTGTAGGAGTATGTTTTGTATCAGGAGTCAGTATGAGGTTAAGAGTGATGAGAAAGTGGTCTGAGGTGTGTAATGGAGTAACTAAAGTGTTGTCTGTGGAGCAGTTGCGTGTGTAGACCAGGTCTAATTGGTTACCTGATCTGTGAGTAGCCGTAGTAGATACTAACTTAAGGTCAAATGAAGTCAGTAGAGTGCTGAAGTCTGCAGCTAGGTGTTTATCAAGATGGATGTTGAAGTCGCCAAGCAGAATCAGTGGAGTGCCATCCTCAGGGAAGCTAGAAAGTAACACATCCAACTCCTCCACAAAGTTACCGAGGTGACCTGGAGGACGATAGACCACTACCACATGGATTTTAACAGGGTGAGTAATAGTGATTGAGTGCGATTCAAATGAATTGGCCGGTAGAGACGGTAATGGATCAAATTTCCAATCATTTGAGATAAGCAAACCAGTACCCCCACCCCTCCCAATAGGCCGAGGAGTGTGTGAAAAAGTATAATTGCTTGAGAGTGCTGCAGGAGTGGCAGTGTCCTCTGGTTTGATCCAGGTCTCAGTTAGGGCCATGAGGCTAAGCTGAGAATGAGTCCCAATAGATGAAATAAAGTCTGCTTTGTTTACAGCCGACTGGCAATTCCAGAGACCAATTGGAATAAAGAGTAAAGTAGCAGAGGATGTTAGGATATAGCGCAAATTATTAGGATTACGGCGTCTCGTGCGTACGGAGCGTGATTTACGAGTGCTAGTAGTTATAGTTGAGATTTGAAAGCACATGGTGAAAAGGCCAGATAGGAATTAGAGCCGAACACAAATAATGAAAAGGAAGATGATACTCAAGTGCCTTGCCGGGGTCCTTGCTCGGGCGGAGTTGCACTGGGAAGAGTTGAAGTCTTTACACTCGTCGGTCTTCACACAAGGAGGGCTTCACACTGCCGCTTCCGCTGCCGCGGACTATCACGCTATTTATACTCACTTGAGTATCGTTATTGAAAGCAGCTGGGAACGCCCCCAACAAACTCGCTTCCAACGTGGCAATGACCAAACAAATGCTAACTCAACAAATGCTAACTCCCACACACACCCAGAGAATATACCAAAACTAATAATACACACCTCAGCACTACACAGACACACTTATCCAACAACAAATGAACAAACAATCAAATGAGAAAAGTTACAAACACTTACAGAGTAGTTGTCTATCAGTCAATTGAATTGCTTCTCTCTAGCCAAAATGTTTCAAACACACAAGGCTTTTAATACCTCGCTGGCCACGCCCCCAACAAACTCGCTTCCAACGTGGCAATGACCAAACAAATGCTAACTCAACAAATGCTAACTCCCACACACACCCAGAGATGCAGCGAAGATGCACTTTAATGATGGACAGATGCACTTTAATGATGGACAGATGCACTTTAATGATGGACAGATGCACTTTAATGATGGACAGATGCACTTTAATGATGGACAGATGCACTTTAATGATGGACAGATGCACTTTAATGATGGACAGATGCACTTTAATGATGGACAGATGCACTTTAATGATGGACAGATGCAGTTTAATGATGCAACATTTATTGAATCTTGACTGCGGTTCAGGCCCGGCTGAGCTTCTGGAGATGTGTGAGCTCAGCATGGATAAGATGAGCAGTGTGTTTGATGACTCCAACGTCTACATCCTTCACATGATGTACCAGGCCATGGGCATCTGTGTCTTCATGGACGATTATGACGGAGCCGTTCGCTACGGAGAAAACGTCCTCAAGCAATACTCGTAAGAACACACACACACACACACACACACACACACACACACACACACACACACACACACACGTATACAATGCAAAAAATGCTCTTCTTATTCAGTATTTCTTTCTCGTTTCCAGTCCAAATATCGAAATATTCTTAAATCAAGATGCATTTACTAGACAAGATATTTTTTCTTGTTTTCTGGGGAAAATATATCTAAATGAAGTGAGTTTTTGCTTAAAACAGGCAAAATGATCTGCCAATGGGGTGAGGAAAATAATCTTATTTCTGTTTGGGACGGAAACAAGGAACAAGATTTCAATCAGAAATAAGATTATTTTTCTCACCCCATTGGCAGATCATTTTGCCTGTTTTAAGCAAAAACTCACTTCATTTAGATTTTATTTTCAACAAAACAAGAAAAAATATCTCATGTGGTTTTACTTATTTAGTAAATACATCTTGATTTAAGAATTGTTAGATATTTAGACTAGAAACAAGACTAGAGTACTAAGTAAGAAGAGCATTTTTTGCAGTATATGTACATGTTTTATAATACATAATTGTATTTAAATTGATATTTGTGCATACAGTATACCAAACTATCTATTGTCTGCATTTTATCTGTAGTGTCCTTTACCCAGCGTTCTCTCTGAACATCGCATCTATGTATCTGAAGATGGGCAGACTCTACATCGCTCTGGACAGGAAGTCCACAGGCATCAGTGCCCTTCAAAAGGTACAAGCTCCTCTAAAACTGACAGGCCCTTACGTCATCCAAAACCTCTAAGACTTAATATTTCATCTTCATTATAGCAGATTCTGAGGGTTCAATTCAAACCCATTGCATCGTGGTACTCACACACACAACATAAGGAGTGACACATCCCAGCGCCAGAGGGTTGTTGGCGAGGCAAGGGCAGAAAAAGTCAAACAAAGCACATGATTGGCTGGTTCAGGTATTAGGGTTGAAGCTGAATTCTACATGAAGGTGGGCCTCCTGGGGCCCGTTCTTCGTACGTCGCTAACTCAGTTCGCCGGATTCGATTGTTGACGATTGGACTCGGATTGTTTGGTTCTTCGAAGCTCAAACCTTAAGCTTAAACCTGCTCTGGAGATTATTTACTGTGAACGGGATTAGATCACATCTGGAGGTGATGCTTTAAATCTGTCCCAGCCACTGCTACTTTACTACAAGAGTTCATTACTGAACCAGACGACAATAATCATTTAAAATAATAATACATATAAACGTTTATTTGAAAATAATATTATAATGTTGTGTAAAATGTGCGTATAATACTATAGACACAGTCACTTGAGTGAGAGATTTATTTGTGGATTGTGATGAATAATTCCTCTATAGTTGTATTGGAGGTTTACACACATTGTGCAGTTAATCTGCGTCGTGCATTAATCTGAGTGGTTACGGATATTATGGGATGGTTTGATGCAGCGAAATAGATGCAGATCATTTGATCTTGACTGTTAAGAAACTTTAATTAATACTGTCACGTAACAAATCTGCTTCAAATTCAATTAAAAATGACATTACAAAAGTTGAAATAAAAACGAAGTGTAGCTTAGGTTACCAGACAATATTGGCTATGATTTGAGGATAAATTACAGGACAAATTACACTCTTCTCAGCTCCTCGATTACATAAAACATTACACACATTGTTTTTTTCACAAACGTGTTTTTTGAGTAATGAAAGAACCAGTCCTGTATATACCATTGCACTGCAAACAAGAAGAGAAGGTCTCCAAAATACACTTCATTCCATTACATAAAGTATAGGCAATGAAAAATGGCTGTATTAACTGGCATTCTCTTTCAGGTGTTTGGACTCCATGTTTTAATACTCTGTAAATGGCTATAGTAAGGGACGATTGTTTGTGTTACAGGCGTTGGCCATCATGGAGATTGTTCATGGAAAGGACCACACATATGTAACGGAGCTCAAGCAGGAAATACTTGGGAAATAATGCAAATGGTGTGTGTTTAAGTTTGAGTTTCATTGTGTATGGAAGCAAACAGAGAGACTCTCTTCAGTAATGTTTAAGAGGCTGATTTCTGAACAAGAGGAAATTGTTAGAAAGTGCAACGAGTGTGCAAAAAGGGAAAATTTAAGCATTTAGGAAATTAGTAACAGCAACAGCTGATAAAGAGACAAACAGAGCAAAGAACAGAGCAGAAGTCAATGAACGGCGGAACAAGGAGCATTCTGGGAGGAAGCAAAAGAAAAGGGAGAATTTAATAGCTCTGGAATACCATGAACACAGCGAAACATCCGAGGCTTTTATACTCAATACTTATTCAAATCTGAAGAGCGTATAAATTATTTTTATAAATAGTATATTTGTATAAATAGTTTATAGTCAATATCACTTTTTAAAATAAAAACTTCAGTTGATTTATAATATTGAATATAATTAATCAGAACTGTTTTATATCTGTGGATGTTTGCTTTACTATTTGCCTATTTCTGTTTGTGAAAATGATATTTAAGTAATAAACAGATTAATTATTCGTTTTGTTCAGTGTTCTTATGTATAAAGAAAATCACTACCCGGTTGTTAAATCTTCATTTTTGTCTAAGTATGCATATATTTTGTTAAGTATTTACTGTAAGTTATTTACATCGTTTTTTTAACTGGGTAAATTTTAAGGGAAATGAGCAACAACAAAAAACATTTTATCAAAAATGACCGTTTCCATGAAAGGCTGAACATGGTCTCAGCAATGCTTAGGTAGGTGGAGCGTGTCAAAGTAACATCCACATGGATGGAGGACCCAAGGTTTCCCAGCAGAACATTGCCCAAAGCATCACACTGCCTCCGCCGGCTCGCCTTCTTCCCATAGTGCATCCTGGGGCCATGTGTTCCCCAGGTAAGCGACACACACACACACACCCGGCCATCCACGTGATGTAAAAGAACACGTGATTCCTCAGACCAGGCCACCTTCTTCCATTGCTCCGTGGTCCAGTTCTGATGCTCACGTGCCACTGTTGGTGCTTTCGGCGGGGTCAGGGGTCAGAGGTCACCCTGACTGGTCAGCGGCTATGCCGCCCCATACGCAACAAACTGAGCTGCTCTGTGTATTCTGACAGCTTTCTATCAGAACCAGCATTAACTTCTGGAGCAGTTTGAGCTCCAGTAGCTCATCTGTTTGATCGGACCCCACGGGCCAGCCTTCGCTCCCCACGTGCATCAATGAGCCTTGGCCGCCCATGACCCTGTGGCCGGTTCTCCACTGGTCCTTCCTTGGAGCACTTTTGATAGATACTGACCACTGCAGACCGGGAACAGCCCACAAGAGCTGCAGTTTTGGAGATGCTCTGACCCAGTCGTCTAGCCGTCACAATTTGGCCCTTGCCAAACTCACTCAAATCCTTACACTCGCCCATTTTTCCATATAAGCTTGTAATAATGTTATAATTTCAGTCATACTAGTGGCATCCACAGGAATTTCAAGCATGTTTTTGCATCATTACGTCACGTCTGTATAAAGAAGGAGTCCGGCTAGTGTGAGGAACTCTGCAGGTGGTGGATCATTTATATCCTTTTCTCGCAGCAGCTGAAATAATTAAACATATCATTTTGACGGTGGATTATAGATTCTGCAGGAGTCGAAAGCACAAGATAAGACTACAGAAATGGAAATCTACAGGTAACGCTTAAACACACATAATCACGCAATTCTGATATTGAAAACATGAACAATTTGAGAACAAAATCATAATCGTTTCCACAGTTTGATGTGATATGACCTAAGCAATCGTTCGATTTAATCACTGTTGGTAGCGCGGTTTTATTGTAATGCTTTTTTCTCAGTCAGTCAGAACAAAAATGGCAGACATATTACTTATTTGTCTAGATGAGATTTACCAGTGAAAATTCTTATTTCAGGACCGTAATTCTAAGACGTAGAATCTGTGATTTGGAAGTATCCACACAGGTGCGATGAATGAATGAATGAATGAATGAATGAATGAATGAATGAATGACAGCCACACACACTCCTCAAAACATTAGATTAATTTGTGCTGAGGAGCCGCGCTGATGCACAACCCACATAAAGATGATAATTCAACAAATGAACAGAGATGAGGCAAAACTTACAGACTGCAGCTTTAAATGGTTACTGCTTTAGTTATTGTTTAAAAGGATAGTTCACCCAAAAATGAAAATTAGATGTTTATCTGCTGACCCCCAGTGCATCCAACATGTAGGTGTGTTTGTTTCTTCAGTTGAACACAAATGAAGATTTTTAACTCAACCGCTGCTGTGTGTCGGTCATATAATCATGTGAATGGGTAACAAGTCTATGAGAGCAAAACATACAAACAAAAAAAACATGCTTAAACAACGTGCACAAAAACCCTGCTGCTCCTGACGACACATTGATTTATTAAGACACACACCGATCGGTTTCTGTGAGAAACACAACAGTATTTACCTCATATCCCGACGAGTCTCATCAAGAGCCTTACTTCCGTCTGGTGAGGTCAAACCGATGCAATCATAGATATAAATAGCGATCCTCATTAGTGCCTGCAGATCGGTCAAATGAGGATCTACATGCTATATATCTATGATTGCGCCGGCTTGACCTCACTAGTCGGAAGTCACAGCCGATGGGAAAAATTGATGAGACTCGTCGGGATATGAGGTAAAAAACATAAAACATAAATACTGTTGTGTTTCTCACAGAAACCGATCGGTTTGTGTCTTAATAAATCAATGTGTCGTCAGGAGCAGCAGGGTTTTTGTGCACGTTGCCTAAGCATGTTTTTTTGTTTGTATGTTTTCCTCTCATAGAGTTGTTACCCATTCAACATGATTATATGACCGACACACAGCAGCAGTTGAGTTAATCTTCATTTGTGTTCTACTGAAGATACACATCTAATTTTAATTTTTTGGGTGAACTATCCACTAACTTGATTATTTATACTTGGTTTGAATAAATAGAACATTCATTAAAAAAATTATGTAAAAATACAGAATTTCCGATGTAATGCAAAGTAATGTTTATTTGACAAAGAAAATGTGACAACAATAAGTGCATTAATTTACATGTGATTTATAAAAGCACATTGAAAGAACTGTGAGGACTTTGAGACCATCACACATCACGAACAGCTCCCGCGCGTTTTGCGTCACTGAAGGCTGTGATCCATCCAGAGGAGGTGCGATCTGCTCCCATCCGCTCTCACTCATTCAACAAGCTGTGCATGATTTCTGAGACGGCCAGTTTAACAGCACTAACACCAGAAATGGAGTTGCAGAAATTGAAGCAAAGCGCTGCGAGCACACGGTAACGCGAGCGTCGATGAAGAGAGGACTGAAGAAGTAAGTTACATAAAGGAACACCGCCGGCTTTATCTACATCAGATGTGTTATTAGCTATGTGTGTGTGTGTGTGTGTGTGTGTGTGTGAGAAGGTAGCTTACTTGTGAGGTTTGGATTTGATATAGCCTAGTAACCTATTCTATCTGAATTAAAGATAATAAACGACATTATTAATATTACAAGATGAACGTATCGGTGAATAATTTCCTTGGCTCAAAAAGCACATCATTGCATGCATAAAAACCTACCGGGCAGCTTCTGAAATGCTTCATAAATTATCAATGCATTGCGTATCACGAAGAGATGTGATGCATACGCTATATCATACCATATTTCATAATATATCAGCTGAATATTACTCATGTTAATTTAGAAAAGTGTGTTTAACAGTAGTATTGATATGAGTAGGACTGATGTTTTGAGTTGGGGTGATGCTGGGGTGGGAAGATGTCTCTGCATTCTGCAAAAATGGTGCATTTAAAATCATTTCTAAATTAATTCTTGAGAATGTTAAAGGATTGTTCAGGTTTCAATACAAATGAAGCATTTCACGTTCATTCGACAGCACAATGTTGATTACCAATAAAATGATTTTGCATTGTCCCTCGTTTAAAAGAAAAGATTATGGTGAGGCACTTGTAAAGCAGAAATGTAAAGCTTAGGGTTTAAGGCATATAATCTCAACAAAGTTGAAAATGTTAGTAGGTTAAATCATGTTACTGTACATATTATTTAGGTCTTGAGGCACTATTTAAGTCTCATGTACAAGTAAAATGACCACCGCATCTTAAAGGCTTTAAACATATAGTTGAGAACAGTCTCACTTAAAAAAAACAGAACGTAGTTTTTCTCAGGTTCCCTTGCCAAAATCCCGTCAGTATTTTTGTTTTGATAAATCAAGGACTTGTTTTATTGTCAAGGCAAGCGTAAGTTTATAGCCCACTGGCTGTAATCTGTTAAAGGCTGTTTAAATCTGTCGAGTAAGACGTTAGTTACAGGTCAATGCCTTTCTCAAAAGTTGAAAATGCACTGATATGCTTAAGTAACCTTTTTTTTTTTTTTTACATGGCATTTGCTGCAGCCTCCTCAGCACAAAAAAGTCCTGCGTTGTTTGATGTTAATGTAATTGTTATCATCTGTGTTTTGCATGTTTTAGCCCTGATTTACTGAATTAGCTGATTTTCCCTGACAGCTTGATTACGTCTTTTCATTTTTTTCAGTTTAGTTCTTTTAAGGTTTTTGTTGTTATGGTTCTCAGCCTCTGTTGTGTGCGTCAAACAAATGCTGCATGATGACCTTAGCCATCCATCAGTGCTGAAATGCAGTAAAAATACAGTTTTTGCTGTTTGAAATTGAGTTCTGTTTGGTATTGTCACAACTTGGCTGTATACAAATGCGTGAAGAGGAAGGAATTGGGTTCAAAAGTCTTTAATTAATCCACACTGAAGATAATTCAAATTAGGCAGGCAAACCAAACACAACCATAGCGTAGTAGAGACTGGTCAACTAAGAACAGAAACACAGGAACTTAAATACAAGAGTCAATGTAATTAAATCACACATAGCTGAACAGAATAATGAATCAAATTAAAATCCATGAAAACATATTAACCATTGGAAGACGTGCAAGCTGAAAACAGTCCATATGATGGAAGTATAAACCTGTTCCATGAGGACTTCAAATTGTATTCCTTTTAGGCATTAAGATTGCAGATGTATCTACATCAAATTAAAGTTTTTTGTAATCTAGAACATATCCTTAAATGTGTAAATTAATTAATGCCTCTAAATATGTCTATTATGCAATTTCTAACAAGATGTAAATCTTTGATGTCCTCAGAGTGTGTATGTGAAGTTTCAGCTCAAAATACCCCACAGATTATATTTATAGCATGATAAAATTGTCACTTTGAGAGTGAGCAAAACGTGCTGTTTTTGTGTGTGGCCCTGTAAATGCAAATGAGCTGCTGCTCCCGCCCCCTTTCGAAAAGAGGGCGGAGCTTCAAGAGCTTGTGTTAGCAGCTCTGATTACCACACACACACACTGAAAATGACAGAAACTGTTCAGGCTTTTATGATCAAACCGGAGTCGGACAATGATGGAGAGACTCCAGAAGAAGAGAAAACATGTAGAATGAGACAAGACGTTTCTGAAGGGATAGAGGATGACTTTATGAGTTAACGATCTTCAGTCATTGATTAGCGTATTCTGTCACGATAATCACGAACAGGGAGGGATAGTTTAGTTTAATTACGGTTATAATATCTGCCGATGAAGAGAGAACAGGGATAGTTTAGTTTAATTACGGTTATAATATCTGCTGATGAAGAGAGAACAGGGATAGTTTAGTTTAATTACGGTTATAATATCTGCCGATGAAGAGAGAACAGGGATAGTTTAGTTTAATTACGGTTATAATATCTGCTGATGAAGAGAGAACAGGGATAGTTTAGTTTAATTACGGTTATAATATCTGCTGATGAAGAGAGAGAACAGGGATAGTTTAGTTTAATTACGGTTATAATATCTGCTGATGAAGAGAGAACAGGGATAGTTTAGTTTAATTACGGTTATAATATCTGCAGATGAAGAAAGAACAGGGATAGTTTAGTTTAATTATGGTTATAATATCTGCTGATGAAGAGAGAACAGGGATAGTTTAGTTTAATTACGGTTATAATATCTGCTGATGAAGAGAGAACAGGGATAGTTTAGTTTAATTACGGTTATAATATCTGCCGATGAAGAGAGAGAACAGGGATAGTTTAGTTTAATTACGGTTATAATATCTGCTGATGAAGAGAGAACAGGGATAGTTTAGTTTAATTACGGTTATAATATCTGCTGATGAAGAGAGAACAGGGATAGTTTAGTTTAATTACGGTTATAATATCTGCCGATGAAGAGAGAACAGGGATAGTTTAGTTTAATTACGGTTATAATATCTGCTGATGAAGAGAGAACAGGGATAGTTTAGTTTAATTACGGTTATAATATCTGCTGATGAAGAGAGAACAGGGATAGTTTAGTTTAATTACGGTTATAATATCTGCTGATGAAGAGAGAACAGGGATAGTTTAGTTTAATTACGGTTATAATATCTGCCGATGAAGAGAGAACAGGGATAGTTTAGTTTAATTACGGTTATAATATCTGCTGATGAAGAGAGAACAGGGATAGTTTAGTTTAATTACGGTTATAATATCTGCTGATGAAGAAAGAACAGGGATAGTTTAGTTTAATTACGGTTATAATATCTGCAGATGAAGAAAGAACAGGGATAGTTTAGTTTAATTATGGTTATAATATCTGCTGATGAAGAGAGAACAGGGATAGTTTAGTTTAATTACGGTTATAATATCTGCTGATGAAGAGAGAACAGGGATAGTTTAGTTTAATTACGGTTATAATATCTGCCGATGAAGAGAGAGAACAGGGATAGTTTAGTTTAATTACGGTTATAATATCTGCTGATGAAGAGAGAACAGGGATAGTTTAGTTTAATTACGGTTATAATATCTGCTGATGAAGAGAGAACAGGGATAGTTTAGTTTAATTACGGTTATAATATCTGCCGATGAAGAGAGAACAGGGATAGTTTAGTTTAATTACGGTTATAATATCTGCTGATGAAGAGAGAACAGGGATAGTTTAGTTTAACCCTCAGAGCCCGACGGCATCGTCCGCGACGACACAGCCAACCAAGCTGTATTTAAGTTACCGTAACTCTTCAACCCTTTGCACTATCATAATAATTTAAATTGCTCCTGAAAGTAGACAGCCTGCGCTTTCCGCCTATATACGGCTTATTACGGTAATGTCATGTTTTCCATCGGCAAATCACCGCGGCTTTCGGGGGGGAGCGGGAAGGGGCGAATAGAACGGAGATACGGAGCGCGGCAGAGTTTTATAGGATTTTTAGATTCCAAAACACAATTAAAAAAGGACAAAAGCATGGTGAAGACAGTGTATACAAGATAGGAGGCTATTGAGTTTATCTTTGACACTTGGAAAGCGGCTGAGAGGGACTCTTCAGACCCAGAGACTGCATATTCAGATGTTGAGGAGGCATTTGTTGCTACCCTTGATCTAGACATGGATTGGTAAGTGAAGCTTGTCTTTTCTATGCTGAAACTGTGAGAAATGTCGGTGAAATAGGCATAGATTCAATGTTTTAGTTCAAAATATCCCTGTTTCATGCATCATAGTGTGTGTGTGTGTGTGTGTGTGTGTGTGTGTGTACACGCGCGTATGCGTTGCATGTGTCGTTCATGTGTTTACATCCACTAACGTTACATTCATGTGTTTGCGTGTGTTCAAATGTGTTTGCATGCATGGCATTCATGTGTTTGTCTGTGTTCATGTGTTTACATGCATGTGTATGTGTTTACATGTGTGTGATGTGTACATGTGTGTGTTGGCATGTGTGTAAGTAATTATTTTGTATTATTACGTCATTGTTATTTGGTTGCATTTATAGGTGTTTATTTAGTTTTTTTACAATTTTGCTTTAATGTATTATTTTATAATGGAAAATACATTTATACATATATTGTGAGTTTGTAATACAAGCTTGTTTTGTTTTTTTTCCCCAGTGTGGCTTGTACAAAAGCAAACGGGCCCTCCATAACACCACCTCAGAGGGGCCGTGGGGTAAAGAAAAAGGCTCCTGAGTGAAAACTCTGCAACCCAGTGTCACAAAAAGACTTGTATATATGTATTATAGTTTATTCTTCAAGTTTAAAGTGTTAGATTCTTTCGTTCAGTGGGTTTCTGATTTTTTCTCAATAAAAAGCAGTAAAATGTATTCCCGTTTTTGCAGTTTTTGCCTATTTAAATTCTATTTTCAAACTTACCATATACAGTGAGGGTCAATAACTGTAATTTATTGAAAGCCAGTTGTCTTCTGAAAAAAATAACACCTTGCACTTGAGGATAGCACATTCTGTTATAATTCTACAGTCAAAAAAACAAAATATGTGAAAACGCCCCTTTTTAGCTTTAGGTTCTAAAGGGTTAATTACGGTTATAATATCTGCTGATGAAGAGAGAACAGGGATAGTTTAGTTTAATTACGGTTATAATATCTGCTGATGAAGAGAGAACAGGGATAGTTTAGTTTAATTACGGTTATAATATCTGCCGATGAAGAGAGAACAGGGATAGTTTAGTTTAATTACGGTTATAATATCTGCTGATGAAGAGAGAACAGGGATAGTTTAGTTTAATTACGGTTATAATATCTGCTGATGAAGAAAGAACAGGGATAGTTTAGTTTAATTACGGTTATAATATCTGCTGATGAAGAGAGAGAACAGGGATAGTTTAGTTTAATTACGGTTATAATATCTGCTGATGAAGAGAGAGAACAGGGATAGTTTAGTTTAATTACGGTTATAATATCTGCTGATGAAGAGAGAACAGGGATAGTTTAGTTTAATTACGGTTATAATATCAGCTGATGAAGAGAGAACAGGGATAGTTTAGTTTAATTACAGTTATAATATCTGCGGATGAAGAGAGAACAGGGATAGTTTAGTTTAATTACGGTTATAATATCTGCCGATGAAGAGAGAACAGGGATAGTTTAGTTTAATTACGGTTATAATATCTGCTGATGGAGAGAGAACAGGGATAGTTTAGTTTAATTACGGTTATAATATCTGCAGATGAAGAGAGAACAGGGATAGTTTAGTTTAATTACGGTTATAATATCTGCTGATGTAGAGAGAACAGGGATAGTTTAGTTTAATTACGGTTATAATATCTGCCGATGAAGAGAGAACAGGGATAGTTTAGTTTAATTACGGTTATAACTGATGCTGTCATCTTGCTTTATGACGTGCTATTGCATTTGTGTTCGTACTGTATCAATAAATGTGAAAGACGGACGACAGCTCGAGACGACAGCCCGACTCCTAAATGTGCTCGACTACAACAAGTCTTCTTCTGCTCAACATGTTCCCGGGGGCGGGGTTATGCAAATGTTAGGGCTATGATGTCACTAACTGGTTGTAGTCCCAACCAGCCGTTTGTTGTAGTTCTTAAAGAGAGATTTCTGTAGAAGAAAATATCTCCCTTTGCTTTGAGCTTTGAGCGTCGTAACTTTGCAGATGTTTCTGCTCAAACAGGGACACTACACACTCACTAAAGTTAAACTAGTCAAATCATAATCAAGCACATTCTGGACACTCAACCATCACTTTTAGAAGCAAATATTAAGCTGCAAAAAATTGTCACAAACATTTTCCCTCCAAGGACTTGACTCTCAAAGGTGAAAGTCTGCCCACACAAAGAGACCTTCAAACGTTTCTTTATGTGTCCATCGCATTCACCAAATGACTTCTCCACTTACTGGATCATGGAAGTCAGACCACAAGTAACCAGCTTTGCCACCCACATTATTGATCAAGAGTGTAACTCTGAGTGCTTTCATGGCTTTTCTAGAACCACATCTTAATGCCTCCTTAAATTAATGGTTGTAGAAACGGGAGAAGACTCAGTCAGCTGGTAAATATTTATTTTCTGTAATCCCATGACTAGTGTTACATTATATGATCACGAGTTTATTCATGCAAATAATTTTAAACCATTTAAGAGTGACAAGACTTACCAAAAATTACTTGGTATAAGCAACTATCAATGAATGTCTGTAAGCAGCTTACGTACTGCATTAAGGATAATGTCTCACAACCCCAGTGAGCAAGATAAAGGGGACTATACAGAAAGACACAAAGCAAACATATACAATTCTGGAAAGTATCTATATTACAATCAAGGAGAGAAACCGTTAGAAATTAAACAGTTACATTGATCTGTAGACTTTATCCATTTTTTCTTTGTCTTTACTAATTTGTCTTTACTAATACTCTGAAATTTTATGGGGATCCCTTAGAACCTTCTGGAGACCCTTGGGGTTCCCCGGACCCCAGTTTGAAGACCCCTGGTTTAACTACAATAACCATGGTTTTTGGGTTTTATTTGTAGTAAAACCACGGTTAATTTGTGTAAGGGATACCACTGGGTTCACTTTGGCCACAACCTAAATCTGGCAGTGAACAAGTCTACAGATAAGCATGGACCGTGTGGCATCGTGTCTGTCCAGACATAGAAAGACATTGGGCTCTATCATACACTCAGCGCAAGTGTTTTCTGCTATTTCAGCATGACATCATGACTTTGCGTAAACATACACGACACTTAGCCACTCTAAAGCCAAGTGGTGTGTTATCTGTGCGCATTTTGAGCTATCCGCGTGTATGTCTACACCAAAACGAACCATCATCTCAGTATGTATCTATGCCGTGTGATTCTGTGTGTGTCTACGCGAAAAGAACAATTATGTGTGTGTGTGTGTGTGTGTGTGTGTGTGTGTGTGTGTCCACAATGTAAATGGATTTATAAACATACTAAATTATGAGGATCCATTACAGGATGAGTTTTTTTTTGAAAATGTAAAAATGGAGAATGTTTCTTGTGATGGGTAGGTTTAGGAGCAGGAGCAGTGTGTGCGTGTGTGCGCGTGTGTGTGTGTCTGTGTGTGTGTGTGTGTGTGTGTGTGTGTGTGGGTGTGGGTGGGGACAGAATGAAACGGAGTTGATAAACTTGCTAAAAAGCGATTATGCGTCTTGATAGTTTACGTCCAGATCCTCGTTGTTTAAATATCAAATGCACTGGTGCATCTGTTCCCCCATCAGAGTGTGTGTGTGTGTGTGTGTGTGTGTGTGTGTGTGTGTGTGTGTGTGTGTGTGTGTGTGTGTGTGTCTGTGTGTGTGTGTGTGTGTGTGTGTGTGTGTGTTCCCCCAGGGGTGTCTGACTCTGGACTAAACCAGGTGTGTTCAGGAGCATTGTTGGAGCGGTGCTATTGTGAGGAACTGAAAACCACTGACCATTGACCAACACACACCTGCTCTAAAGTCAATAGTGCAGTATATTTTGAGTTAGACCGTGTTAATAATATGAGCCTTTAGGCACACACAGGGACACGCAGCAGCACACACACTTTTTTAAATATTACATATATAAGGACTCCTCGCTAGAAAAGTTCAGTTTTTTTTTACTCCATGTCAGTGAATCCGTCATGGCTCAAGCTCAGCTGGCTTTTAAAGGGAAAGGGAGATGAGACTCTGATTGGTTTATTGAACATTACGCCCAAAACACACTCATGACTCATTAAGAGATAAGGGACAAGCATTTTGGGACCTTTTTTCTGCCATTAAAGGATTAGTTAACTAAGGATTAGTTTCTTTCTTCGGTGGAAAAGAAATTAAATTTTTTAAGGAAAACATTCCAGGATTTTTCTGCACATAATGGACTTCAATGGGGACCAACGGCTGAAGGTCCAAATCACTGCAGTTTCAGAGGAAGAGCTTCAGAAACTCTGATTCCAGAGGAATAGAGTCTGATCCAGACAAACCATCAGATATTTTCTTACAAAAAAACCCAAAAATATTTATATACTTTTTAAGCACAAATGCTTTACTTTGGTGTTGTTTTTCTTCATGGCATATGGCGTCATCACGTCGAAAAGGTCATGTGATGTACGAGGAAGTACCCACTCAGTGCCGAAAAACTCCATCTCATATTCTCCTCCAACTTTACAATCCTCCGACATCGTTGTTTTACCTTTATTTTAGTAAAGGGCATTTGATTTGGGACGTTCATTTAAACACTGGGTCGGATAGGGCCCTATTTCTGAGCAAGAAATGGTCCACCATATCGTGACCTTTCCGATATCATCACACATAGTGAAGAAGCAGAACACCGAAGCCATGCATTTAAGATTAAAAAGTATATTTGCTTCAGACCATTTGCTCAGAAAAAGAGCCCTATTTATAATAAAATGACAAGGCTTTTAAAGGAAACTCAACGGCTCCTTCACCTCCCAGAGCACATCTGTTTCGCTGTGAACCTGTTTCTGAGAAACAACAGCAAGCCATCTGTTCTGCCGTAGCAGAAAACTGGAATAAGTGGTGCCTAATGCCTTCTGACAGGCATCTAAGTAGGTCCTAAGTACTCCACCGATGCCCTGTGTGGAGGAAAATAGACAACACTTATTTCTGTCATCCCTGTGATGTGGAAGATACTGTCGCGTGTACAGGACAGTGATACACTCTGTGCTAACCGGCAACATGAAAAAAACAGAGATCAGAAGCCCGTTCTTCAAACCTCGCTTAATACTGAATCAGAAATTGCACCCATACCCTCAAATAGGCCGTTATTTGAACATTTGTACACTACATTTGTAGTGGTGTCCGAAACTGTAGTGGACCTTATCGAATTTAAGGGGCTTTCGCAACTGGTTGTTTTGGGAACTAGCCACCAGGAGCCCGTTTTTCATTCCTCGCTTAATACATCTGAGATGATTTGACCGATCCCAGAAAGATCTGGAGATGAGATACAGCAATGAAGAGTTACCAATCTTTCTTAATTCAGCAGCTTTATTTAATCCTTGATTTAAAGGCCCGCAGAAGTGGTCTGGAACGCGCAGCATCATTCAATGTGTTGAAGTCATTTCCCCTGAAACGGCTTCAGCTGTTAGCAGCTCCTCCCCTTTTTTGAAACAGCCAATAGCGTTTCGTTAATACACAGTTTGACAAGAGCCTTTCTGTTTGGTTTGGTTTCCTCTAACACTGTTTACCATCATAATCTCCTCCATATCGCTTTGAAATGCAACATTCTGTGCAGAATTTAAATGGGTCGATATGTTTGTTGTCTGCGCCGACTCGCTCATATGATCCGCGCTGTGCTCTCGTGTCTGTAGTCTAACTTTAGACCAGAGCCGTTAGTGTGTGTGTGTGCTGCTGCGGTGCGTGAAACTAACATGGAAACAGACTTCATTCGCCTCAAATAAAATTTGAATAGTGTGCTGTGCTGTTCACCATGTAGAAATTAGTAAATGTGTGTTAAGAACTGACCGATTTCACCCGCAGCTTCAGCAGCATAGGGGGCGGGCTTTAGATTCTAGAGAGCATTTGATTGGACAGAAGATTTGACGAGAAAGTGAAGTCTGCGATGATGTCATCAGAATCTGAGATTCGTTTTAACGGAAGTGAGAGACTGTACATTTTGAATGCTTATATCTCCTAAATGCTCATTTTTGTCATAGTTTTGGAACATACCAGCTTATTCATAACTGTAACGCTAACACAGTCATACTAAAAGATAAAAAACTTCATTTTGATTTCAGTGACCTTTAAGAACCCATTTCTAAACTTGAAGTGATGGAAGCACTGACGCTGACACAGCTGATCTCTCTAATTAACCATCAGTGATGGAGTCGAGCAAGAACAAACCGCTGCCGAAAAACAAAAACAAGACTTGGGTAGCCTCCTGTCACCTATTGTATCAGAGAAAAGCAGAAAAGAGATGAAAAAGGGAGATGAATGTCAAGCTGAGAGAGAATATTTAATGATGCCAGCTGACAGACTACACAAAGAACTTTCTTGGTGGAAATGCTCTCAGTAGGTTTTTTTGATACATTTAGATATTTTATTTGCACATTTGGTACTGCAGAGTTTCAAGCAAAGTTTTTTTTTTTTCTGAGGCTGGTTATTCGTCACTTCTGGTATTGATTTAAAAGGGTTATTCAGCGATTAGCATAAGGCTTTGTATCAGTAGAAACCCTGGAGTATATTCAAAAGATCGTGCTTCCTCCCCTCATATCCCCCTGAGATTTATGCATTTTATTTTTGGAAAAAATCCTCCAATGACACAAATATCGTCATTTTGCGTCACCGGAGGATTTCTTCGACCAGAGGGTAAAGACTACAGCCAGTAGAGGAGCTATTTCTGCATGTTTTCAACCCGTCCATGGGCGGTGGGATCGCACTCAGAGCAAAGTGAGTGTTTCAACTTCTCAAATTAATTCCTATGAAAGTTAATCTTCCAAAGGCATGCCCGCGCTTACCTCAGCTCTCCTGATGAATGTAATCTGACTCCTGCCCATAGACAGTAAAAGAAATGGACAGAGCGTTCCCATAGACGTCAACGGCGGAAAGTGAGGTCAATCAGAGGCACTCACTTCCTGATGGCTGAGCGAACTGCGCCGGCTCAGACTGAGCTTGAGGACGTAGATGTGACGTGAGCCTCCTGTCTGACAGCTGTAGGTCTTCTAGTAGTTGTGGAAAGTAAAATCTGCATCATGTTGTTTAAATGTTTTCTCCCGTTGCTTTTTGCTCACTACGGGCTTCTCCCCATTCTTCCCCCTTGACTTTATCAGACTTTATGTCTCCACGTCCCCCCGACTGTCTCATAGACAGTAAAAGATTGCCTGCGAGTGTCTCCTCCTGTCTATACGGTAATTTCTCAACAGAGTCGCGTTGGTTATGACGCAATAGTTAGCCTATTTTTACAAAAACAGCTTCTACGGGGCGATAGTGTAAGATACAAGGTAACGGAGCCTTTTATGCATTGTCGTGTTTCTTTAGAAATAAACAATAGACAAATGGAGTCTTTAAACGTCTCAGATGTAAAGTTATTCACTGTCAAAGTGACTCAAAAATGAATGGGAGTCAATGGGATGCTAACAGCAGGTGATGGCTTGGTTAGCAATGGCCGCCCCTATGGGTGGAACGCTTTCCGAGTGCTAGATTACCCCTTTGCTCCTGCTGCGTTTGTGACTCTCGCTCGACTCACTCACATTATATTGAACACACACCTTCAGTTTTTAATTGTAGTGTCTGCTCTCTAACTGAACTGATTGTATGAAGATGCACCCGGTGGCAGGTGATAACCAGTAGCGGTGGCTTTGGGAGTGGCCTCACAGGGCAGCGAAGCAATGCATTCTGGGAGTTGTAGTCTTTCATCCACATGATCCAAAAATACATTCTCTGGCTTTTCTCAGTCTATAAGGCACCAAATAAAAAAATAATTTCACATTTCTACAACATTAATGACCCAGTTTAAATACAGATTCATCTTCCCAGCGCCGAAGTACCCCTTTAATATCGATACCGAGGGATTAGTTTATGGTATTGTACCGAAGCCAAAATTGTGATATCGAGCCAAATCTAGTTAACAACAACGAGACACGCTTCATGCTGCAATGCATGCTGGGAGCCAACAGTATAAAACTCATGACTCCCAGAATGCATTGAAGCATATTGCCATTCATATAATTACTAATATCTGTTTGTTCCTTTTCTCAACCTGGCCTTTGTTGTGTGTTCCCAGGGGCCGGTTTATGTCAATTTTAGGGTTTGTGATGTCCCCAACCCGGGATGAAGCTTGCTGCAGTCCTTAAAAAGCGATTTCTTTAAAATAAAATATTCAGCAACCTTCTTTAATTCTAGATTAAAACTCTTTAAACCCACGCCACCACCACAATTTATTTAATAATCAAAATGAAGAATGTCTGATCTGTTGCAATAAAGTATGGTTGGTTAAAATCTATTAATAATGATAAACACATTAGGCCAATGATGAGATTCATCAATCAGTTTTTTTTATAATGAGGAAAACTATATTGAACCAACATCACATTGTAACATTAATTACATGACATTACCATTGATTTTTTTAAATTACATTTTAGCATTTCTTCAACATGATTAATCGCGGGCGTAAAAGGGATGTTGATTGAATGCAATTAACACTGATTTAGCATTGTTTCAATAGTTGATACCTCAATATGCATATAAAAGAGTTCCTTGGACCAGATTAATATGCAATATATTATGCAAATTAGGAGCACTGCAAATAAGAAAAGAAAAAAAAAACTGTTAATACATGACAATACTGTACAAAGCTGCCCATCGCCACTTTCCCTTACATGTTAAAATGTACATTTTTGGTGTGAATGTAATATTTTTTTCATATGGAAAAGTCGGAGTTAACTTATAAAAGTAATTTTATATTATACTTTTAGGTACTAGTATGTTGCATTGTGCCATATATGTTGCTTTGGGTGCTGCTAAAAGCATAAAAGTAAAGTTTGAGATTATTTGTAAGATGTATGTAACTTAGTAAGCACATTAATTCAATTTGACATTACAACTTTATTCTGTTCTGTGCAAATTTTAAAGACTGTATTTCAGATGATGCGCTTGTGTGTATAAGCATGTGTTCTTCAATTCACAGTCTTTAGCTTATCTCATGCTCTTTCTTTCTATCTTTCTTCCTTTCTCTCTATTAGTGGCTACTCCTGACCTCCTCGATCCTAAAACAGCCAATCATAACTCCAGACCTCGGCTGTCGTTCTCGGCTCAGCCGGTGCTGCTGAAGCCTCCAGAAGACTTTGAGCCTCGAGTAACCGTCATGCGCTGGAAAACCGTGCTGAGCGTCTTTCTGCTGGTGGTGCTGTACCTGATTATTGGAGCAACTGTGTTTAAAGAGTTGGAACAGCCTCACGAGATGGCAAAGAAACTGGCCATCCTAATGGAAAAACTGGAGTTCCTTGAGCAGCATCCCTGTGTCAACTCCTCAGATCTGGAGTACTTAGTGAAGGTAAAACAGCAGACTTGCACACGAACTAAATATAACCAGGAAAGACCTCAATTGAACAGACCAACAACCAATCAGAGCAGCAGAGCGACGCATAACGTTAGTTGTCAAATGTCAACAGAGCTCAACTGCACTGTGTTGCCAAGTCTGCGTTTTTTTTCCACGGGTTGTTTTCCATGTCCACGGGTTGTTGAAGCGACTATTATGTGATATATAGACCCATGAATGCGAATTTTAGCAGGCAACCTTGCCAAAATAACACACATTTTACCCCCCAAATGCCATTTTTTACCGGAGAAGCTATTGGGCTTGTTTAGGGCTAGTAGTTGCCGGGTTTTGTTGTAAAAACTTGGCAACTCTGTCTGCACGCGCGCTGGACTAAACGATCTTTGCCGCTGTTTTAAAAAAATAAAATAATTTAACGATACACAGACTCAGAGAACTTCCCCGACATGATCATCTTTTCTGAGAGAAATAGTGAAGGTGATGCAGATACGAACAAGCTCTGCGTTTAGGATTCGAACAAATATAATCCAAGCGACTTTGATGACGTGATGATTACGTTACTGTTGATCATCTGTCCGTCATCGGCTAAAGCCCGCCCTGATGATCTCATTGGTCAGTTACTGTTGATCATCTGTCCATCATCGGCTAAAGCCCGCCCTGATGATCTCATTGGTCAGTTTCTGTTGATCATCTGTCCGTCATCGGCTAAAGCCCGCCCTGATGATCTCATTGGTCAGTTTCTGTTGATCATCTGTCCATCGTCGACTAAAGCCCGCCCTGATGATCTCATTGGTCAGTTTCTGTTGATCATCTGTCCGTCATCGGCTAAAGCCCGCCCTCATGATCTCATTGGTCAGTTTCTGTTGATCATCTGTCCGTCATCGTCTAAAGCCCGCCCTGATGATCTCATTGGTCAGTTTCTGTTGATCATCTGTCCGTCATCGGCTAAAGCCCGCCCTCATGATCTCATTGGTCAGTTTCTGTTGATCATCTGTCCGTCATCGTCTAAAGCCCGCCCTGATGATCTCATTGGTCAGTTTCTGTTGATCATCTGTCCGTCATCGTCTAAAGCCCGCCCTGATGATCTCATTGGTCAGTTTCTGTTGATCATCTGTCCGTCATCGTCTAAAGCCCGCCCTGATGATCTCATTGGTCAGTTTCTGTTGATCATCTGTCCGTCATCGGCTAAAGCCCGCCCTCATGATCTCATTGGTCAGTTTCTGTTGATCATCTGTCCGTCATCGGCTAAAGCCCGCCCTCATGATCTCATTGGTCAGTTTCTGTTGATCATCTGTCCGTCATCGTCTAAAGCCCGCCCTGATGATCTCATTGGTCAGTTTCTGTTGATCATCTGTCCGTCATCGTCTAAAGCCCGCCCTGAATTATAATGACTCCTCTATGAATCGAGTCCAGACCGAGCCGCCCAAGCTCAGATGTTGTGGGCGGGGCTGAGTTCGGCTGCCATCAGGCTAATGTTGGTCTACATAGATTACACATTTTAGGTTGCTTATCTGTCCGTAATGTCATCATCTACTGACCTAGCAATAGACTTTGGTTGCTAGATGTCAGCTCCTTGTTGATGATAAATCAAAAATCATGAAATGAGCTTTCACTGATCTCATCTAAAATCCCCTTAGTAGTTATAATGGTGATTCATTTTACATTTATAATTTGTGCCACCAACCTGCAACAAAACTGCAGTATGAGATCCAAAAACATTAAAGCAATCAGATAATTAGGGGTGCATGTGGACTTATTTACACTGTTAAAGAATTGATTCTCAAGCTAAACATGACCAAAAACAAAAAAACAAAAAAACGATTTGTAGTATTTTTGTGCCAAATACATTCCTTCCTTGTGCACAAAATGTTTTGATCTACTAGATGTTTTAGACACACAGACTTCTGCATCTGAATCTCAAAAAAGCTGACAATGATGGAAAAAAAGCTTCCTGATGCAGCATAGTACAAAACTCATCCATGACTCCCAGCATGCATTGAGGCATGAATTTGAATTGTCTTGCAGTTTTCTGCTTTTATTTTTGCTGTTGTTGTTACTGTGTTTTTTTGTAGCTTGTTTAGCAGTATTCAGAGGGAATTTTTATATTAAATATTGTCGCTTGTCGCCATTGTTGAGGTTTGTATGGCGAGTGTTAATGTCTATACATCTGAACAGCTGTTGAAAGACAAAAGATGTCACAAGTTTGAGGTGATCTCTTTTCATATTGTTGCTTCACAGAAGTATCTCTATTAGAAATGCTACATTTGTTTAATAGAAACATTGTTCAAGTCATTAAACTGCCTCAACACAAAAGCTACAGAATTTAACCATTGTTATCAATGCACAAGTGCTCTCAGTAAAACACTATTGTAATAGATAAAAGAGAATTGATTCTTCAGTAGAGTCAAGAGCCCAACACTGCTCATAATTGTGACTTCAAATGAACTATTTTAATTAAAACATCAACATTAACTAGAGCTAAACCTTCTGTAGATGTATGACGGAAATAAAGCTGTGCAATTCTGCGAGTATCTGTATCTTAAGGTGCCCTAGAATGAAAAACTGAATTAACCTTGCCATAGTGAAATAATTAGAGTTCAGTACATGGACATCACATACTGTGAGTCTCAAACACCATCTTCTCCTACTTCATATGTAAATATCGTGAATCAAAAACACCACAGAAAATTAAGTGCTTCTCAACATAATGCCAACCGTGATGCAAGCGTTGGGGATCATTTATATGCACGCCGCCAACATTTGCATCTGTCCAAACCATAGACTGTAAAAAAATATGGACGTAGTGTCCTTGACGTCACCCATAGGAATCTGATAAGCCGTTCTGAAGCTTAAAGTAGGGGCGAGCTGGGCGTTGCCATCTTGTGAGCGAGTCAACGCGTGTCACTCCCGGATAACAGAAAATGGGCAAAAAGGCGGGATGTACGCGGAGCTGAGGTGACGCATTAACTATAGTCGGCGGATAAATGGCTATCCACCTGTAACCACGCCCTTAATTATGCAGAACCTTTAGGCTTTATATAACGGAAACGAATGAGTTATAAAAAAATTCACCCCCCTCAGAGTTGTCATGAAGATCAAAATTAGCCTTATAAGCCAAAACCACAATTTGTACCAGGCTGTAAACATGTTTTTTTCTGCTTTAAAGTTGAGAATTTTAATATGGGGCTCAATGAGATTCTGCTCCCTTCTGGAGCCTGCCTCTAGTGGCCAGTTAAGGAATTACAGTTTACATTACTTCCGTATTGGCTTCAGAAGAGATCGCGGGAGGTTGCCGCTTGGTCCAAACATGTTCATTTTCAGGCAGAACTGACGGAGCCGAATCATCGGGACTGCAGATAAACAAACGACACTTGAGGAGGATAGCAAAAACGGCTCTAATGACACACGTCATGTTCAGGCTGTGCGGGAGACGTGAGGACTTTTCATATGTCAACAGTCATGGTTGAGGTTTATTATAATCGGATACCACAACAATTTAATTCAAGATCGTTCGTTTGTTCGGCCCATTTCAAGCAAGCGATCGCTCAGCGTCTTAAACTGAAGAAAGGGGCGACTATATTCCTCCAAGCAGTAAGTAGAGTTTCATCCACTTATTGACTGTTTAAACAATTTCTGATTAAATTGGAAGTTTCTTAGAGAGACCGCATTGTCTAGATAACGCAAGATGCTAGTACAGAAACAATAGGAAACTCCAAGTACCATACAAAACTAAATAGTGTGTCTAATGACAAAGGGTAATATTATTTTGTCTTACAAAATACAACCGTGGATACTTTGCTTAGATCGTTCACTCGATCCTTCTAGCAAACGTCACCTTTTCCACCATATAAGTTAAAACGACAGTCATTTGACAAGGCTATTTATTTTGTAAAAATATATATTTATATTTTTGAGAACTGAAGTTGGCCTATGATGTTACAAGCATGCTACGATGCATGATTGTATTTCCGAGTACATCACAGTCACTGCGTAGCCTACATTGTGACTAACGTTATATAAACATGCAATATCGTTGACGAAAGAAGACAAGTCTAAAATCACTGGTTTTGGTTTTGTCTGAGGAAAAGAAGAGCATTCGTGCGGTTGCCAGATTTCTGTCACTTTAAGCAGAACATCTCAAATGGAGATTGATAAAATGCAGCTTACTTGTTTATTTGTGTTTTCAGATCATCCGCGCGCGCGAGAGAGAGCTCGCGTTCGTGCGGTTGCCAGATTTCAGTAATTTAAATCCCCCAAACAGAGCTTTTCTGTGAAAAGAACACGTATGCATCTGGTGTTTTACCTAAACATGTCCAATCTGGCAACCTTATGCACGCGAGCTCTCTCTCACGCACGGATGATCTGAAAACACCAATAAACAAGTAAGCTGCATTTTATCAATCTCCTTTTGAGATGTTCTGCTTAAAGTGTCCTTCAGTCGGTCTGTGTTCTGTCAGGACTCACGAGCCGCTTCACTGAACTGCTGTGAGCTGCTGAAATAAGCCAATCAGAGCAGAGCTCAACATTAATATTCATGACTCTTCCAAATAAGGCAAAAACTGAGCATTACATCCTAGAGACAATTTGTGGGGTTGTAAATGGACGTGTAAAACTGTATCTGGACCATTTTTGCTCTTAAATAAGCCGCATACCCTCTATGTAGATATCAGAGAACAATTTAACATATTGTTTCAACTCATTCTAGGGAACCTTTAAGAGCAATACAGGGGCTCAGAGAAACAGTCACCTCACAGCAAGATGGGTTAAATCCCAGCTGAGCCGGAAATTTCATCAAAAATCAATGGTAATGGCATTGAATCAGTGTTACAATGTGATGCTGGTTATTTCTGTCATTCATCTTTAGAGGTTTTTATTGAGAATTAACAGAGGTTTAGATGTTGACGTTGGGCAGTTTGACTTTTGGCTTTTTATGTGAGTTTGTGGTCTTTGTAACCGTGTTTACTAAAACAAATACTTTGTTGCCAGGGCTCGACATTATCATTTGTCCGGGACAAGTGGATTTCTTGAAGGGGCAAGTGAAAGAGAATTTTACTTGCCCGACGGATAAGAGACTAAGATTAAAGATTAAAACGGCAATAACAAAAAAATAACTAACGTATCACCATAATGCAAGAATGATTCTGCATTAATTTAGTGTAAGAGGATAATATATAATGTTATGAACCAACGGTAATAAGGTTGCGTTTCTGACGCTTGCGCAATGGGAGGAGAAATCAAAACACATGAGAAAACTGCTCACACACAGAAACTGCAGTAAACATTCAGAATGTGACGTTTTTATATTTATAATATATGATACAGTTAAACAACATCACACAACCAAATGTGCTGTTTTCCTGAATATCATCACGACTGAAAATGACACTGATTTCATATGACAGCTTTATAAACAATTAATCAGCATTAAGTCACTTATATTTTAGAGGCAATATTGACTGTTTTTGTTCAGCAGCAAAAATAGCTCCAAACAAAGATCACAGCAACAGTGTGTGTTCCTGAAGGATTCAGTGTTTGAATGAATCGGATGAATCAAAGATTCAATGACCTGTTCGTAAACAGTAAAATAAATCCTCTCATAGACCCATAATAATAATAATACTTTTAATTTGTACCTGTTCTCTTCCTACTTTTATAACAACTTAACAAGTAGAAAATATACATAAATTATCAGTTCGCACTGCATACTTTATGAATTATATATAGATTAATCCTTTTTAAAATACTGACGTTATTTAGTCAAGAGCAGAGCATATTTAGTGAGCAATTACATTGTCATTATAAGGGGTTACTGTCACTTTAAAAGATCTTCCGCTATCGCACATGATGCAGATGTGAGATGCTTACGGGATTTACGGGAAAATACTAATACGGGAGGACGGCGGGAAAGAAGGGTAAAATACGGGACAAAACGGGATACTTGACAGGTTCACTGCAAAAAAAATATTTTTAAAAAAAGTAACCTTTTGGTTGCCTTAAAATTTTGAGTTAATACAATGAAACATTTTTGAGATTCCTTTATAAAAATATTATTAAATTTTTTTGTAAGCATATTGTGATGACGCAGTGAAGCCAAATAGTGCTAATTTCATGATTTATCACACTTTTTATGTGGTTCAGATACAATAATATTTTTAGTTTCTATTTATTAAACAAATTTCATTCATTGTATCAACTCAAATTTTTAATATCAATAAACTCAAAATTTTAAAGCAACCAGGTTACTTACTTTTTTAAGTTAAACCAACAAAAACCAACAATTTATTTTTACAGAGTATGTGCCTATCCCTGACTGAGAGGTACAAAAATGTTCCCCAGTGACGGCCACTTGTACCTTAAAAGGTACAATTTTGTACTCTTTTTTTGACAGTGTAGACCCTCTTCTCGAGGAAATCAGGACAGAAGTGGTTGAAAGTGGACAAAAGAGAAGGATTAAAACATCAGGTGTAAACGGGAATGAGTCTCCCTCGTCTAATTGTGATCCGATCCACCAAAACGCATCTCAGTACCAGGAGTAAACAGAGCTAAATTGTGCTTGTTGTACTGCCAGTGGATGGATCCATGGCAGAGATTAGTCAGTATTTTTTATGGCTCAGTTTTGGGGCTTCTGGTTAAAGACTGGTGTTGATATGGTTTACTGAAGGCTCAGATTTGGTACCAGATTTGGTACCAAGTGTAGCACCGCATGTGGGATTTGGGAAGGGAAAATGTAATCGCAAATGTGTTTGCTTCTAATGAATACAAGTTTTTACTAGCAATACAATTGTAGAGCTCGATTGAATTAGAGAGCGCTTTAATAATAATTGTTACTAGTCAGAATTGTACTGCAGAGCTCTCTAATTGATTTCCTACTAATAAAAATACAATTACAATGAGTAACGCTGGGAACAATTTAAGCTAATATGACTTGCCACACAAAACAGTGATTCTAACCACAGACAAAAGCTCACCTCACTGAACAAAGTGGCATTGGTGAGTTTGAAGTGTGGTGTATGAAAGCAAAATCAGGAAGATTAGAAAGGGTTATGTATATGCAATGTCCCTAAACCACAAAAAGACAAACTTGTTACTGAAAGTATAGGATACTATGCATTTTCCAGCCTTGTGTGACGCAAGTGTGTGCAATAATAACGATTCAGGAATGTTAATATAATGTCATTTAATGTAGAGTCAGGAACGGCCTTCAGACTGTGCAAGAAAGAAGTCCTAATATTCCTTCAACCTTACACCCTTCAATCCCTCCGTTGAGTCTAAGAAAGCTCCCAGATCTGTGTTCTAGTCACATACACACACACACACACACACACACACACAGCTCCTAAACCCACCCATCACAGGAAACATTCTGCATTTTTACATTCTCAAAAAAACTCCTCCTGTATAAGCCTTTATAAGCCTTTTGAAAAGTGGGGCCATGGGTAATGTCCTCATATTTCACCCTCTCCTGTAATACCTGTGTCATACCCATGGCATTATACACATTTGTGTCCTCATATGTCTCAAAACACACACACACTCCCTCCTCACACACTTGTCAGAGACTCCTGTCCTTGCTGAAGTGAGCTGCTGATTGCTCTGTATGCAGTAAGCCTGAGGCTCTTTTCCCCGAGGAGAGGCTTCACGTCACAAACCTCCTCTGAGTACTTCAGGCCCTCCAGCGCTGTACTGATGGATTACGCCATTTTTCTGTGCTGCACACACACCATTAAAGGTTTCGCTCATTGCTCATGGTCAAACAATGCAGTTTCACCATATATGTACATAATAAAAGTCTCTTTGTGGAGGTGGAAAAGCTGAGTTCTGTATGACATGATTTATTTTATAAAGATTAAAATGCAAAAAATATGTGTTTTTTTTTGTTTTGTTTTTTGAGGTTTCCAACACTGTCTTTATTGATTTTTAAAACGTCAACTGAGACAAACACATGAAATAATTAACTAATAATAAAAAAAGAAAGGGGGTACATTTATCATAACATCTGATGCATGTTAAGCCATTTTACACAGTAAACAGACTATTAGGGTCAGTTTCCTTCAAAAATTACTTTGAATACTTTGAAAAACTTTTCAGGTTTTCCCTTAACAATATATGTAAGTTTTTCCAAAGCCAAACAGTTAGACAATTCCTGTAACCATTGTTTAAAACTAGGACTTTCTATATTTTTCCAATGGCATGCTACTCTGAGTTTTGCTTGTAATAAACAGAAAATCAACATTTTCTTACCCAAACTGGGTAATATGCAAGTTACAGGGAAAATATTTAGTACGGTATACAAAGTTTAGGACACAAAGGAACATTTTGTTTCAAAACCAATGATAAAAGTTATGAACTTGAGGACACTTCCATAAGCAATGGTATAATGTTCCTGTCTCTTGGTTGCATTTTATACATTGATCGGGAATATTTGGATTAAATAATTAATATAATATTAAGTATTAAGTTAATATAAGATAAAATATTAAGTTTAAACCTCGTATTAAAAAATATCTTTTAGTGTAAGAGAAGTACCATGTTTAAATGTTTTTCAACTTGCTTGGACAACTTAATATGTATATCTAATACGAAGGCCTGTATTACTTTACTGTGTAGTCAGCACACCGCAAACATATCTAATGCACAAACACACACACACACTCACGCACACACACACACACACACACACACACACACACGCGCGCGTTTGTTTTTGTGACATATGTGGAAATTCCATAGGCGTAATGGTTTTTATACTTTACAAACCGTATTTTCTATCCCCTTACACTGCCCCTACCCCTAAACCTACCCATCACACACACACACACACACACGCGCGTTTGTTTTTGTGACATATGTGGAAATTCCATAGGCGTAATGGTTTTTATACTTTACAAACCGTATTTTCTATCCCCTTACACTGCCCCTACCCCTAAACCTACCCATCACACACACACACACACACACACACACACACACACACACACACACACACATACAGGGGTTGAGCGACTTACCTGTTTCTCCAAACAATTACAGATGGAGGAATGTTTTAAGAAATCTGCTTGGATCATTATTTTTATTATTGGTTTTGGTGCAGCATTTAATAGTTGACCGTGTCATACGCTGAGGCAGAAACATTATTAGCTTAAAATGTGGATGCGTATTTTTTAAAAGTGTTTAATTATGCAAATCTTTGTTCTCTTATAACAGCAAGTGGTGTCGGCGTTACGAGTAGGAGTGAACCCTTCAGGAAACTCGTCCAATCAGAGCAGTTTATGGGACCTCAGCAACTCGTTCTTCTTCGCTGGAACCGTCATTACAACCATAGGTACTGAAGTACACACACACGTGCACATTAGTGATCCGTCACACTGTGTCTACTTGCAGCATCTTAATTAAACGCAATTAAATCGTAATTAAATCTCAAAAGCTGTCTCCTGCAGAATTTGAAATCATCAAAATCTCACAGATCTGTACAATCACTGCTGCTTTTAAAGGACAACTCCGGTGAGAAATGACCCTAGGGGTGATTAACAGATGGTTTCCGAGTAGATCGTTCTCTGGGATGCGTTTTCATGAAAATCAAATGTAAAGAGTTTTATCTCTAAAAGCAGATTAGCTTATAACGCTTGTCTATGGGGCACAGGGTAAGTGAAATTAAACCGCTAGTTAATACGACTAACAAGGCTCAAAATATCCTCACACTAACACGGCAGCATAATGAGGGTCCCTACATGCAAACCCAAGCATTGAGAACTTTGTAAGAAACAGTTTAATAAGAAGATACTTTATAAACACAGCGCATTACGCTTTCACGGACAGGCGCCATCTTGGGACGAGTCGAGCCACGAGCGCTGTGCTAAGAGAGCTGGTCGATAGGAATTAAGTTTGTAAAATCTAATTACAATTAGGGGTGTAAGTAAGTATCGATACACGTTAGTATCGGGATATTTTATTTGTGTATCGATTCTCAAAAACACTGACTCAATCAATATGTATATATTTATTTATTTACATCCAAGATTTATGGCTTTGTGTTCGAATTAAACCACAGACTTTATACAACCCAACCGCTAGATGGCAGTGTGTTATCTCAGAACGTCTCTGACGCGGAGCCAGAGAAGCGCACGGTGAATGTGTGTGTGTGTGTGTGTGTGTGTGTGTGTGTGCATTAGCATTAGTAAACCTCACAAGACGATAGAATTATTCCTCTCCCGCAGTTTACAGAGCTGAAGTGTGGATTAATTTTGGCTTCAGCTACAAAGAAGCCACTAAGGAAATCGACAAGAGTCATTTTGTTTGCTAAATAGTAGGGCTGGGAATCGATTCCAAAAAGAATCGAATCCTCGATTCCAAGGCGTTGGGAATCGAGAGTAGATTCCAACGTTTGGAATCGATTCCATCGCGGGGAATCGACTCCTCTTTATTCACTTGTCTCTTGCTTACTAATAATGATTGGAAGTCTATTTAATTTTTGCAAAAGGTTCTTTTGAACAGTTAGTTTCAAATAACGAGTTAAAAATAAAGCAATAAAGCGTTTTTTTTTGCGTCATTGCGTGATGACGTCACTAGAACGTAATTCTAACTACTTATTTTTATGGTATGAAACGTTCAAATCAAGCCATATGTGAACGCATATCGCTGATTATTACTATACCTTTCATTCACTTAGTTTAATAGTGTTTATTGTCATTGTTTCCTTCTGTGATCCTGCATCATGGAGAAGTTTGCTACATTTTGCACACATAAACTCCATAATTTTAAATTGTGAAATGGTTCTTTTGTTGTCCACAACGGTAGGTTTTGAGCGCTGCTTACAGATGCAGATGTGAAGGTCTTATTTTAATTTTCTATTTTATTTTCTTTTCTTTAATCCATTGATAACAAAGAAAATGCGCCTATACTAGAGTACATCTTAATGACCGAGTGTAATGTTGCTATAGTAATGAACGCAACTTGCTCGCGCATCTGATTGACAAATAAACTGCGCACTCTTATATTATTGTTTTTGTTAATATTGTGGTTATTTTGCCTCGTACATTCTGTGCAAAAGCACTTATTTGAACGTAGTCATTTAACTTAACTGTGCACATGCATTTTAGACATGTCATGTAGTTTTAAACATGCAATAAATGCACATCCATGAATAATGTGCTATCCTTTTTATTTATTAGGCTAAATCGCATTTACTTCTGGGCTATATGGGCCATTTCAGGAGAATCCATCATTTAAAATTCATCAGAGTTATGGAAATGTATCATCATTTTACAAATAAAGTTTCGGAGAAGGATACTTTCTACATCCTTGTATCCTGCGGTCACTCCGGAACTAGGTTCCTCCATCGATTTTGTTAAAAAAAAGAAGAATCGAAAACAACAGTGCGGAATCGATTCCAAAAATTTCGGAATCGACCAGCCCTACTAAATAGGCCACGTTAAAATCCAGTACTCGGGAAATTATTGAATCTGAGAGCTTGTTTAACATCCTGACGTCATCCATGTTACTGAGAAGCGTTTCGATAGAATATATCACATTTTCCTCTCGGTAACAAAATAAACACACACCAAAACTGACAGCGGATTGCCATTACGGATCAATTACCATCCGAATAGGGCTTATGTTCGCAAATTATCCCTTTTTTTGTGCCAAATTTCAGCAAAAGCAGTGCATAAAGAGTCCATAGGTAAATAATTATTACCACATGTTGAATTTTGAATTCATGGCTGAATTTATGAAAAAACATAATTTATTCATTTGAATTTGTAGTGTGTTTTTATTTTGAGATTTAAAGGGATAGTTCACCCATTAACATCATTTACTCACCCTCATGTTGTTCCAATCCTGTATGAGTTTCTTTCTTCTGCTAAACACAAAAGGTTATTTAGAGTAACAACGCAGATAGAGCAACCATTCACTACCATAGTAGGGGGGAAATACTATGGGAGTGAATGGTTGCTCTCTCTGCTTTTTCAACAGAATAAAGAAACTCTTGCAGGTTTGGAACAACATGAGGGAGAGTAAAGGATGACAGAATTTACATTTTTGGGTGAACTGTCCCTTTAAGCTTGGGGCAAGAAAAATGTATCATACTTTTTGAGTATCAAATACTTATTTTACTTTTATTCCCTCCAGGATTTGGGAATATTTCGCCTCATACAGAGGGAGGACGCACCTTCTGTATTATCTACGCCCTGCTGGGAATCCCTCTGTTCGGATTCTTGCTGGCAGGAGTCGGAGACCAGCTTGGAACAATCTTCGGAAAGGCGATCGCTAAAGTAGAGGGTATGATTGATGTGAGTTAAAGCAGTTTTTGTGGTATTTCCACATAAGAAAAATTACATAAGTATTTAGTCTTGTTTCCTGGGGACAAAAAAAGAAGCTATTTTAAGTGCATTTTTCTTATTTTGCAAATTATCTGGCAGGTACGAGTAGGGTACGAAATAATACTCAGTAAGAAAAGCATTTGTGCTGCATGAATGAATGAATGAAGTATTTAAACCCTGCTGGCGCCTTAAAAAGGGGGAGGAGACCAAAAGAAACTTTTTGAGTTTACCAAAGAAAACCGGCTCCAGACCAGGTCAGGTTATCCTGGGAACTGACTCTGAGTAGAAATTAGCTCTCTTTCAGAAACAGGCTTGACTTACTCTGCTTTCTTGGGTTTAACATACCTCCCATTCTGAAACAGAAAACCCAGAGTTCCCTCATTTCAGGGTTAACATACTCCGAGTTTCTCCTTTCTGAAACAGGCCCCTGATCATTTTTGTGTCTGGCTTTCTTTGCAAAAAATGATGTGTTTTGGTAAACACACTGTAAAAATTAAAATAAAAAAGTTACCTGGTTATATTGAGTTAAAACAATTAACATTTTTGAGAATCGACAACCTTTATTCAAATTTTATTAAAATATGTAAGCATATTGGGTAATTTTATTTCTGATGACGCAGTGAAACATGCCAAATACCACATTTTTTATGTGGTTCAGCTACAATAATATTTTGAGTTTCTATTTATTAAACCAATTTCCTTCATTGTATTAAAGGGGCGGTGAAATGCTGTTTCATGCATACTGAGCTTTTTACACTGTTAAAGACTTTGATTCCCATCCTAAACATAGACAAAGTTTCAAAAACTAATGTTGGACGTTTGATGGAGTATTTCTGTGTTAAAAATACTAAAAATAGTTTTTTCCGAGTATGGGTCGACTTGACGTTAATAGATCGGAAGGTCCTTGTATGGGCCGTACGGCTCTTCTCCCGGTAGGGTGCGCGCGCGTGACGAGAGCGAGAGAGGAAATGCACGCCCGTAAACAGTCTCTCAGCTGCAGATCCACTCGTCCGTGAACACTAATGTCGGTTACAGTCCGCGCCGCGCTCCACTTCATTCCTCCACTTTGACATTAAGCGACTTCAACGCTTCAGCACAGCATTCCGGGGAAGGCAGCGCTGCATTTGAACCGATTTGAACGCAGAAATGCTTCAGTCGCATCGCAAAGTGGATCTCCACACTCCAAAAAAGTGTGTTTTTGACGGAGCGGTCCCAGCGATAAAGGTTCGGTCCTGCTTTGGAAGCAGCCGGTGAGTAAAACTGCTTCAAATGTCTGTGCTGTTGGCTATCGTCGCGTGAGTAAACATCAGTAAACGACACGATCGCGTGCTTCGTCATTCAAATGCGCTAACGTTACTCCATTGTTGTTCTATGTATAACGTTACACTAGTCTGACGTGCAAAACCATTTTGCTTGCTACTGCTAAGGTCTAGTCGCATACAATAGTCCATAAACCGAATCATGTCCTCATACACTGAGAGTAAAGACACACAAATGTTGACAGGCCACTAAATACAGTCCATACCACAGAGACGGACATCCTGCTGCTGCTGTTTCTATTTCAGCCTCCGAATTAGATTCTGGATCATATATCTATTAGCTGAGATGATAGCAAGGGTTTCTCCACGCTTGAGGACGTCACCGCTTTGCACATTCGTCATTCTTTAGCTCCGCCCACACTAGGGATGCGCGATATACCGGTACTGGAAAAATACCGGTATATATTTTATTTAAAACGGTACGATATCATGATTTGGCACATTTCGGTATATGCTGCTTTTCCGAAGTTCACCGCTAGATGGCAGCGCGCTACCCAAACTGACCCGAAACAACCGGCAAATGTGACAACAACATAGACGGGCAAAATGGATAAAGCAGTTGAATCTCACTCAAGATGCCCAAAACGAATGAATAAAGAGAGGAGTAGAAGTGACATTTGTAATGACTTTGCTTATAAAACTGATGAAGAACCATCAAACCTAGCCAAGCATCTGTCACTATCCTGACTTTAAGACTTCTTAAGACATCGACAGGTCAGTGAATAGTTCAAACCATCTCATTTAGACATTTATTTTCTTTTAACACTGATCAACGCACACACACACATAGCCTAACTTAAGATCGAATATCACAATCTCCAGCGTTTGTTTCAACCAATGACATTTAGATCTCATTATATTTGCACGCATACTATTGCACTGTTTACATTCGCGTTAGACACAACCGCCTGTGTTTATGTGAATACTCACTAAAGACGGACATTTGTACATAATTCTGTGTATTTAACTGTTTAAGGAAACTTAATGTGTAATGTGCGAGCGTGAGCGTGACTAAGTGACAGGTGTGTGTGTGTGTGTGTGTGTGTGTGTGTGTGTGTGTGTGTGTGTGTCCTATGAGCTCATATCTCCTGTAACTTATGAAATGCTATAAAATCTCTTGCGTGTTCAAATGATTTCCGTTCTCCATCCCGAGACGAGCGTGAAATGTTGAATCGGATTATGCAGATTGCTTTAGTGTAGTGCGATGTCTTTTGAAACCAGAAGCAATTTGCTAATTTTGAGAGATTTTTGCTGAAATTATTTCTCCCAAGAAAGTTTTCAAATGACTGATTTGATGTGATAAGCTTTGCTAATTAATTTATTAATAAACATTTGTGGTAATTTCCCACTTTATAAACTCAAAACGTGCATAATTGTTCTCATTCGCGTGTAATAAACCCGCGCTAATATCAGACCTTGTGGTATCGATTTAATATCGGTATTTCGGTATTAGATTGTGGTACCGTACCGAAGCCAAAATTGTGGTATCGAGCCATCCCTAGCCCACACGATACGCTTCCAGGCGCTCGTTTTCTTCCGGAAAGACTCGGTACAGCCCATATTTCTTTCATAAATATAATAAAACTAAAGACTTTTCGGAGATGTGAAGGATGCAATACTACTCTATAGGTACTCAAGATTGACATGAGATTGACTGAAACTGAGTGTTTCACCCCCCCTTTAACTCAAATTTTTAACTTCAATAAACTCAAATTTAAGGCAACCAGGTTACTTACTTTTTTAAGTTAAACCAACAAAAATATTTTACAGTGCACTGTTACAAACTCACATAAAAGTCGAGTCAAACTGCCTAAACTAAAGCAAACACTGATCACCATAATGGTGAGCAAATAAAACATCTAAACCGCTGGTAATTCTCAAAAAGAGCTGAGATATTGAGAGATTTTTGTCTTCTTTTATTTGTAGTTGATTTCAGGCTGTGTGGCTTTAGTTGTAGTTCTTGTTTCATTTTCTGAGAGTGCAAGCATGATGTTGAACCATCATCACATTGTAACATTGATTCAGTGCCAATCCCATTGATTTTTGGATGCAATATCAACATTAATTGCAGGTGCAAATGTGACTTTGAATCAGTGCAGTTAACATTGACACATTAACATTGATTTTACATTGATTTTGATGGTGGCTTGCTATCTGGGATAATACCATTAATCAGTCACAGTGGCCATCCTCCTAAAAGGATGACATTGACATTGCGCTTGCACAATCTAGCTCTGAAAAACAGACAGCCAAGTGCTTCAGACTTTTGCACTTATCCGTGGAGCTTCTGTGACAGTCATTTTTTTGTGACAATGTGAAGGACATTGCATAACAACCTCTATTAATGGTGTCCAAGAAGAAAAAAAACAACCTTGCCTACTCTTTAGAGAAAGAAAAAAAACGTGCTAAATTAAACTTGTGAAATAAAGAAGATGGAAAGAAGCCTGATGCATATTGGAAGCACATTCTGTTGAGACCAAGATAAATATGTTCGGCTCAAATGGATTCCAGCATGTTTAGCGTGACCCAGTGAATGTACGGTCCTGACAGTGAAGCACAAGAGCTGGGAGTCTGATGATTTCAGGCTGCATGCGTTCAGAACATGTTAGGAAGAGGACATTTATTGATAACACCATCGATGCCTGTGGATTTACCAAAATACTGGCTGATAAAAAGACTCCCAGAAGCGTGGCAGAAGAGGAATATTCATGCATGATAGCAATCCAAAACAAATGCTTGGCATATCAAGCAACTATGACTGTGTACAATTTTGACTATTGCAAAATTTTGTTGCAATATTGTCCTGTTTAACACTGTGAAGCTGCTTTGAAACGATCGTCATTGTAAAAGTGCCATAAAGTTGACTTGACTATGAGAAAACTATGACCTGGCCAAGTATGTCTCCAATTCAATAGTACACATTTGGGGTATTAAAGGTAGGGTAGGTAAGAATTGGTTAAAACACTTGTTTTTTCCAAATATGTTTAAACGTTCTTTATATATCAATAATGAGTTTTGTTTTCAAACCTCAAATAAAGATCAAAATATCGATCAATGATTCGGATCGCCAATGTCACGTGATTTCAGCAGTTTGACACCTGATCCGAATCATGAATCGATTCACTGATTCATAACCGTTTGAATCTTTATTTGAGGACTGAAAACAAACCCAGAAGAGAAGCCAATGCTGAATAAAGTCGTAGTTTTTGTTATTTTTGGACCCAAATGTATTTTGGATGCTTCAAGAGACTCTAATTAACACTAACACACTATATTAAAAACATACTTTTTTATTATAATGGGTTTTTGTGGTTGTTCACTTCAGTTAAAAGTAAAAAAAAAAAAAAAAGATTTAGCCCATTAAATGTTAAAAAAGTAAGGTTTTTAATTAGAAAGTATGTTCAATGGTTATAATTTCTTATTTCATCCCCAAACATTGAGAAATAAAATCCATTAAATAAAGACATAAGTAGTATTGGTATCAGTGCTACTGGCCTTCATTTATTGCACTTAAGAAAAAAAGATGCCATTAAAAAACCTTTAAAACAATATTTATGTTGTACTAAGTTACATAATGTTCTGCATTGATTCAGTGTGAAAAAATACAGGTGCAATTAATCGTGATTAATTACAGGAAAATATATGATTCAATAATTGTCTATAATCTATAAACAACACTTAGTAAACTTTTCTTTTCTTTTCACTTTTGTGTGCCTGGAATGACAGGTCAGTGTTTCTTGTGCTCTTGCTTTATGTAGTCTTTTAGTTTGTATTTCAGTTTAGTTCCTTTCCCTCTTATTACTCTGATTGTTTGCAGCTGTGTCCTGTTACTCTTTGTGTTTAAATAGCTCATGCGCTTTCTATATTCCTTGTCAGGTCTGGATATTATATTCGGTTGAGCTCAGTTCTGTTTTCTTGTCCTCATCTCTGAGTTCAGTATGCACCACACATCCTAATGGATGTTTCCTCACCCCCTCCAGCCATTCAGGCGTCATTAAGGATGTATTCATTCTCTAGCTGTAATGCAATCGACCTTAACAGTGATAACTGAACCACACCCACTGCTTTTTCAAGGGTGGGTATTCAATGTTTGTCACAAAATGGTGTTGCAAAGAGAAACATACCCAAGTGTCAAGAAATCATAGTCGACATACAGTGAACATGCAGTCGACGGTTTCATGCATTGGTTATTGATTGAATCTTGAGATGTGGGCATTGCACTCAAAAGTGAAGGCAGATAAATGCAAGCTTAGTCAGAGCATCTCCAAAACTGCAGCTCTTGTGGGCTGTTCCCGGTCTGCAGTGGTCAGTATCTATCAAAAGTGCTCCAAGGAAGGAACAGTGGAGAACCGGCCACAGGGTCATGGGCGGCCAAGGCTCATTGATGCACGTGGGGAGCGAAGGCTGGCCCGTGTGGTCCGATCAAACAGAAGAGCTACTGGAGCTCAAACTGCTCCAGAAGTTAATGCTGGTTCTGATGGAAAGCTGTCAGAATACACAGAGCATCTCAGTTTGTTGCGTATGGGGCGACATATGACCAGTCAGGGTGCCCATGCTGACCCCTGACCCCGTCGAAAGCACCAACAGTGGGCAAGAAGGTGGCCTGGTCTGATTGACTTGGCCTCCAAATTCCCCAGATCTCAATCCAATCGAGCATCTGTGGGATGTGCCGAGTCCGATCCATGGAGGCCAACCTTGCAACTTACAGGACTTAAAGTAAACAAGACAATGAACCAATGAGAACCTAACACAAGGGACAATTGGAAAGCAAAGGCCTCTTGACAGGAAACATGAAACACATGGAAACAGAAAAACATAATTGACTGTGTTTACATTCTTTTGTGTGTATTTGACTTTTAAAAAGCAGTGAACAAGAACTCAATTTAATACTGAGAGGAAGCTTTATGTGCGCGCACTTTGGGTGAGAGCACAAAATCTGTGGGAATCACTATAATTATGCACATTACGCGTAATTCAACGCTGAAATTCAAGCCCTGTATCACCAACAATATTAATCCGGAGCAAATGTTGCTGTTGGGGAGGATGGAAAGTAGCCCATACCTTCTGTGCCAGCCGAGCGCGCATTCATTAAACTTGAAAGGAGCAGCAATCCCATTCCATTTCTGGTGTCATCTTTAAGCAGTGACCTGAAAAAAAGCTTACAACTTAAGTGTTAGTTAAGGGTAGAGTGAGGATTTTAATCGAGTCTGAGTCTAAAGTGAATCTGTTGATCCTCAAAATAACTCCTTAGGCAACTCTCTGACCGGTTCGACACAACAGAAGCGGGACAAAGGAGCTCCAGTTCCCACAGCAACTACATGGATGCAGGCAAACACATTTGTGCTTCTATCAATTTTGAAAGCAGTGTATTGGCATTCGAAAAATGTGTTGCAAATATATATTGTGTTTTACAGATGCTGAAGTATGAATGGCTAAAGTGTTTTTGGGAATTATGGTCATTGAATGCATTTTGTGTGAAAGCAGTGAGGTCCATATAGACGTCTGTTTCGCAGAATGTATGAAGAGTTTTGAATGTGGCTTCAGTATTATAATCATTACTACTACTACTGTTATTATTATTATTATCAAAACTCAGTCATATAAATGCCATGGCTAGTCATGTGACATCAGTATGGCGACTGTAAAATGAAACAGCTTTTTTAGAAGACTGATATATCTGGAGCCTTGGTCTCATGTGAGTGTACATCATTTTAACGAAGTGCTTTTCAGTGTACCTTTAAAGTGTGATCCCATAATGAGCATAACCAGACAACTTGCATTAATTTCAGTTATACTTACAAATATTCCTCAGGGAACACAGCAAAAAACCCTGTGTTAAATTAACACTCTTCAGAGTTTATTCAAGTGCACACTCAAGTGTGTTAAAAGTGTAAAAGTTAATAAAGTAATTAATTGATGATTAAGCATTATTGATGAACGCCTGCTTTTAACAATTATATTTTACACATCCTTTGTATAGCTGCAATAACTTAGTTACAACAGCCAGACAGAATCTAATAATAAAAATTAAGGGTCAAACTAAAACTAAAGCAAACACTGATCACCATAATGGTGACCTACTAATGGTGACTCTGTCCTTCGGTGCTTGTTAACAGCAGGTGTTCATCACTAATGTTCAATCATCAACCAATTCATCTGTTAATTATCTCATTAACTTTAATACTGATTTAGTGTTACTTTTAACACTCTTGAGCATAGACTCAAACTCTGAGGAGTGTTAAATTAACACTGGAGTTTTTGCCATGAAGGACTAGTACAAAAATTCTGAACTTTGACCTAGACTGACCCTCTGAAACATTATTAGCACTACGTACTGCATGGTTCCATATGCTATGTTTGTCACAATTCAGCAAATTATGATTTACTGTATGTGTATTGTCTTGTAAACCACCACTGAGCAAGCCAAAAAGCAACAGTGGTAAGGAACAAAAATTTAAAATGTGTATTATATCTTCTATAAGTGGCCTTGGTGGCCCAGTCTTATAACAGCACTAGGATATCAAATCTTATTTCTTTACATTATCTTCATATACTGTATTCATTGGAATTTGCAAATTGCTGCCAGCATCTGTAGTTAATATTGCATTTCAAATCAGTTTATTAGACTTTCAAATTAAACTGTCCACCCATGAATTGACTAACCCTCCATCTATCCATCCATGAATGCCTCCATCTTTCCATAAATAAATGCTTTTTTTCTCTCTCCTCAGAAGTGGAACGTGAGTCAAACCAAGATCCGTGTGATCTCGACGGTTCTTTTCATTCTGTTTGGATGTCTCCTCTTTGTCACTCTGCCGGCCGTCATATTCAAGCACATCGAGGGCTGGAGTGCGCTGGAGTCCATCTACTTTGTCGTCATTACTCTGACAACCATTGGCTTCGGAGATTTCGTCGCGGGCGAGGGTGAGCGACGCCATCTTGAAGAGAGCAGTGGTGAGTATGAACACGGGACACACGTGAGTGACTGCATGTGCAAAGCTCTTTACAGAACCGATTCTAGCATCGAGTCTCGTTTGTTCAGGTGGTTCTGAGTTGGAGTACCTGGACTATTACAAGCCCCTGGTGTGGTTCTGGATCCTGATTGGTTTAGCATACTTCGCTGCTGTTCTCAGTATGATTGGAGACTGGTTTCGTGTCATATCCAAGAAAACAAAGGAGGAGGTGTGTTCTCATGCAATCAATAATGCCATCTTCAAACAACAGCTGCACCCACACATCGAGGCTATGCTTTAGAGTCAAGATCAAATCAAATCTGAAGCTATTTACTTTCTTAAAGGGTTAAATATCACATTGCTTTTCTCAAAGATTTGCTTCCTGTTACACCTTATTGTTCCAGACCCATAAGATTTTTTCCATGGAACACCAAAGTAAGATTTTCTTTTAACTGCTTTTATTCCAGTGGCAGTTCATAGTCATCATGACTGTCAAGCTCCAAATAGGGCAAAATTATAAAAGAGCCATAGACGTATCGTTTAAATCTGTAATAAGTGGCGTTGTCATGTTTCATATTTATTTAACTACTTTATGATAAAAACCTTTTCTAATCTTGACAAAACACATATCGTCTGAAAGGTCTGAGTCTCACGGTTCTATATCTGCGCACTGGTTTGTGATATTCGGACAAAAATATATACATTTGACACAGGAAATTGCATTTTAAAAAATCAATGGATTTTTTTGGTGACACCTGGTGGCTATTTGTGGTACAGCGCCTAAACAAAATTTTATGGGAACTTACTTTTTTATGATATCAACTTCAAATTTGGAACACAAATTGATTAGATATATGGCTTTGATTTGATAGTAATTTTATAGTACAAACTATGTTGTAACATATATTCTAGTACAGTATATTTGATATACAGTGAATGTGAACTTCCATAACTTTTTTATACTTCAATTTTTTGAATTGATTGAGCAATACTCTGCTGACTGTCTTCTTTAAAATGAGAGACTTATTCCTATATTCCAAAGCATTCTTGAATGGCAACCATTTAAGTTTGGATAGTGAATTTTCATGTATATTTTCAAAAAGGGTTACAGTTAACAGGTTAAACTAATGTCCTATGTATTTTGAAGTCATATGTTAGCTTTGTGTAAAACACTGACCAAAATGGAAGTTATTATTTAAATTGAAGCCATTACTGACAGATAATATTCCCCTTCGATCCAGCTCTCAAATGTCATTCTCATTTCTATGAATTTAAAATTGTCTCTGAATTGTTTTACTTCAATGTAAGGTTAGAATTTCCTAAATAAAAGATCAAAAGGATAAACAATGCAGATATTTTCACAGCCACTTTTGCTCATATTTACCAACGGTGCCAATATTAGTGGAGGGCGCTGTATGTGCATATGCTGTCGTTGTCCTTTTTGGAGCTTGACACATGACCACAGTTCGTATTTCAGGAAAAAACATACAGGTCTGGTAATAACATGATTTTTGGCACACTAGCCCTTAAATGTTTTCCACAGGATCAATCTTTTTCTTTTCATCATAGGTAGGAGAGTTTCGTGCTCACGCGGCTGAGTGGACTGCTAACGTGTCCGCTGAGTTTAAGGAGACTCGTCGGCGACTAAGTGTCGACATTTACGACAAATTCCAGCGTGCTGCATCGATCAAGCGCAAACTGTCCGGTGAAATAAACCTCAGCCCACCTATCAATCAGCAGATGACTCCGGGAAAACGTGCACATTCAATCAATCTCGGAGATGAGAGAGAGACGTATCCATACACATTTGTACGAAGCGGAAGCTTATACCTCAACGGCCTCATCCCGGATTACGCTGAACATCGAGAGATCCCTACGATACAAACCAAATGAACTGAAACTAAAGTCATTCACCGACAAACTGTGAGAGCAAAAATATGGATTTATAAGGATGGATAAGACGAAAGGAAAAAAGAGAGGACAAAGCCACGACTATACATTGCATATTAAGAAAATAGAACGACACCATTTTGTGGACAAAGAGCATTGTTCTCCATTGATGGCCATGGAAAAGTAGCCATGCATTCTTACTAAATAATGAGTTATTTGTGATTTATATACTGCTTCACGAATGCTTCACGAATCCCCCCTTTTTTGGATAGCTCTAAAACGCATGAATGTTTTTTTTTTATCATTCATCTGCAAGAATAGTCTAATATAGACTGCAGTCACGAGACATTTACTGGATGTCAGCATTCTGGCACTGCATGCGGAAGCCAGGCAATGGCAATTGAAATGAATGGGAATGCCAACAGAAAGCTCTCTCGAATCTACTACACTCCAAGACAAAGCCCAGCACAATGAAGGCACAACATCACACTTTCCACAGGAAACAAATCTTTTGTACAACTCTGCAGCGAATAAATCTCTTGATATTATAAGTTGAACATTCCCAACCATCCATGACCAGATGCGCAGAGGCACAGTCAGAAGGTAAGTGAATGTGATTATAGCAGTCCTGCCCTCAGTCATGTCAAAATTATCATATTTATGAGATGGGCACACAGTGTCATAATTATAGGTTGGAGACTCTTTAAAGGGATAGTTCACTCAAAAATGAAAATTACCCCATTATTTACTCACCCTCAAGCCATTCTAGGTATATATGACATTCTTCTTTCAGATGTCCTGCTCTTCCAAGCTTTAAAATGGCAATAAATGGAAACCCAAAATTTTAAGCCCACAAAATTGCATCTATCATCATAAAAGTGCATCCGTCCATCATAAAAGTGCATCTATCCATCATAAAATTGCATCTGTCCATCATAAAAGTGCATCTGTCCATCATAAAATTGCATCTGTCCATCATAAAATGCATCTATCCATCATAAAAGTGTATCTGTCCATCATAAAATTGCATCTATCATCATAAAATGCATCTATCCATCATAAAAGTGTATCTGTCCATCATAAAATTGCATCTATCAACATAAAATGCATCTATCCATCATAAAAGTGCATCTATCCATCATAAAATTGCATCTGTCCATCATAAAAGTGTATCTGTCCATCATAAAATTGCATCTATCATCATAAAATGCATCTATCCATCATAAAAGTGCATCTATCCATCATAAAATTGCATCTGTCCATCATAAAAGTGCATCCATCAATCATAAAAGTGCATCCATCCATCATAAAAGTGCATCTGTCTATCATAAAAGTGCATCCATCCATCATAAAAGTGCATCTGTCTATCATAAAAGTGCATCTGTCCATCATAAAAGTGCATCTATCCATCATAAAAGTGCATCTGTCTATCATAAAAGTGCATCCGTCCATCATAAAAGTGCATCTGTCTATCATAAAAGTGCATCTGTCCATCATAAAAGTGCATCCATCCATCATAAAAGTGCATCTGTCTATCATAAAAGTGCATCTGTCTATCATAAAAGTGCATCCGTCCATCATAAAAGTGCATCTGTCCATCATAAAAGTGCATCTGTCCATCATAAAAGTGCATCTATCTATCATAAAAGTGCATCTGTCCATCATAAAAGTGCATCTATCCATCATAAAATTGCATCTGTCCATCATAAAAGTGCATCTGTCCATCATAAAAGTGCATCTGTCCATCATAAAAGTGCATCTGTCCATCATAAAAGTGCATCTATCCATCATAAAATTGCATCTGTCCATCATAAAAGTGCATCTGTCCATCATAAAAGTGCATCTATCCATCATAAAATTGCATCTGTCCATCATAAAAGTGCATCTGTCCATCATAAAAGTGCATCTGTCCATCATAAAAGTGCTCCACATGGCTCTGGGTTAATAAAGGCCTTCTGGAGCGAAGTGATGGGTTTGTCTAAGAAAAATATCCATAATATCCATTATAAAAACGTTATAATGTAAAAGATCCAGCTCTCGCCAGACCACTTTCCGCAACTTATAAAGAAAGTGTAACTCCTCTCGCCGTTCAAAACGCCTGACATCATGTCGCGTCAGTTACCTTTTTTTCATTATTAAGCTTTTTTTAAAAAGGGTCACACATTTATTATTCCCAGTCAAAAATGGCCATGAACAGCCAGAGTGTAATACGGGTGATATTTACATTTATTACTTTTGCAGGCGCTTTTATCCAAAGTGACTTACAAATGAGGAATACAGCAAGCTATTCATTGTGAAGAGGCAAATAAACACAAGAAGTGCTCAAAATAAAAAGTTTCAGACATTTCTAGAGTATCATAAGCTAGAGAAGAGTGGGATTAAAGGAAAGTTTTTATCAATCTTTTGAATGTTAAACATTTTGTAAGCTTTATATTTCAACCAGTGTCCTTCTAGTGTCCTTGCATTATTCAGCCATAGGGATCAAAGGAAAGTGAAAGCATAGACATTTTTTTTCTGGTGAGGTTAAAGCTTGGAACATACTCTGCAAGAACAAAGCAATTTGTTAGTTTTCTCGAGGTGGCAAGAACAAGAACAATGTTCGTTCTGGCAGTACATGCCATACTTCACGAGAAAAGCAGGTGCCGATCATCTGCGTTTCTCCGCATTAACCACACCCACATTAAATGTCTGACCAATCACACAATAGTTCTCGGACACCTGAAAAAAGTTTTACAACAATTTCCAGAATGTTTCGCTGCCCTGTGTGCCACTTCCAAAGCCACCGCTACTGAATCACTTTTACTTTCCCACCACCGCGTTCATCTTCATAAAATCAGTTCAGTTAGAGAACAGACACTACAATAAAAAACTGAACGTGTCTGTTCAATATATTGTGATTTAGCCGCTAAAGGGAGTGTCAGCACAAACACAGCAGGAGTCAGATTACACACATCGTGAATGAGCTGAAGTAAACACGACCGCGGCAGTTGTTCTCAGCGCGTGTTCAGTTCATGCCTTTGGAAGCTTAAAGGGTTAGTTCACCCAAAAATGAAATGCCATTAACTCCTCTCCCTAATGTCGCTCCACACCCATAAGACCTACGTCCATCTTCACACACAGTTTAAGATATTTTATATTTAGTCCGAGAGCGTATGCAAGTGTATGCACACTATACTGTCCATGTCCAGAAAGGGAATAAAAACATCAAAGTAGTCCATATGTAACTACATTGTCTTCTCTTCCGTGTTTGTTTTCAAACCTCAAATAAAGATTAAAACGGCTATGAATCAGTGAATCGTTTAATGATTCGGATCGCCAGTGTCACATGATTTCAGCAGTTTGACAATCATTGATCAATGATCGATTCACTGATTCATAACCGTTTGAATCTTTATTTGAGGTTTGAAAACAAACGCGGAAGAGAAGACAATGCTGAATAAAGTCGTAGTTTGTTATTTTTGGACCAACATGTATTTTCGATGCTTCAAGAGACTCTAATGAACCCACTGATGTCACATATGATAAACCCCCAAATAGAGCCCAACTAAAGCAAAGCCTGATCTCCATAATGGTGACTTAAAAATGGTGACTCTTTCCTTCAGTGATTCTGCTTGTTATCATCAGGTGTTCATAACTAATGGTCAATCATCACTTAATTAATCACTAAATTATCTCATTAACTTTAACACTTCTTCAGAGTTACTTTTAACACTCTTGAGCGTGGAGCCAAATAAACTCTGGGGAGAGTTAATTTAACACTGGAGTTTTTGCTGTGCATGTAGGCTATTTGTTGTGGCAGCACGGCTTGTTTCTGATCTGCTCCATTAATATACTCCAAACACCTTTCCCTATGTCCTTGCTGTCTGGTGATTAAGTATTGAATACTGTTTCTGGGTCCAAGCCTTTACTCTATCTCAAAAGCCCTTTAGGAGCATTATTCATTTATAGCACACCATTAAGATAAGGCTCACAGCACACAGGACACCGATATTTTAATGATTCATACAAAATGTCAGGACAACTGAGATTTCGGTACGGAGATAAAGGTTAGATGATGACTTGAGTGTATATGATCAGCGTTTATTGGTTGCTTTTGGGATTTTGAAGGAGCTTTTAGACCTGGAAAGGGTGATACATAATAAGTGGATGGTTTCTAACCTTCTAACATTGATTGCACATAAAATTGCTTTGGTGTTCCCTTACAAAGTCGGCACTGTTTATAGCAATGGATTCTGTTGAAAATAAAGCAGGATACAAAACTAACACCCATTTTATTGTTGGTGATGTATATTAGTGATGTTCAATTCTTGAATGAATCGTTTTTTTTGAGCTGGTTAAAGATTTTTGTTATATAGATATAGATATGGTTCCAAGACGGGAGACACGGAAGACAATAACTTGGCGGATAAAGTCATTATTTAGATTTTTTTTGCACACAAAAACTATTCTCATCGCTTCATAAAATGATTGTCCAGCCACTGTAGTGAGATGGGCTTTGTGTCGATGTGTTTAGGGCCTTTATGGGTCTTGTGAGTGGGAATGTACTGAATGCCAATGGAGGCCTTTCTGAAGCCTTTCTCAGCTTTCAACAAAAATATCTTAATTTGTGTTCTGAAGATAAACGAAGGTGTTAAGGGTGTCCAATGACATTAGGGTGAGGAATTAACCATTCATTTTTGGGTGAACTAACCCTTTAATTGATCAAACTGTAGTTTCGGGTTGATGACGTAAGACGCAAAAGCCGAAGTAGCACGTCCAACTAAAAAAGAAACGAAAGATCCGGTTCAACCAGCTGTCGGGAGTTTGCAGGATTACAGAGGATGATTGATTTGGCAATGCAAGTCTGTGAACATTTAAATACTCTCCTCCCATAAATACTGAAAGAGAAACTCCTACAGATGCAGATGCAATAAGATCAGCTGCAGAAATAACCCTGTCCACTCCTTTCAGTGCTAATGTTTCACTGTGAGTCTACAGGTTTTCTCAGGCCACAATTGTGCCTTTAAGTGGTTTGCTATTCCATCTCTGATTCTCTTCATACAGTGTCGAATGATTCTCCTGCCTCGGACTGAAAGCCACATGCTCAATCCTGACACAAATTGCCTTCCCCAACCTAACCAATCAGACCTCAAGGTACGACCCAAAATATCACAACTACTGTTAATAAAAGCAGTGGATTTGTTTCCATGATCATTCAATGCAGTCCAACTAGACCAAAATATTTAAAATACATGATTGTTTTTATGCTGATGCCATTGTTTAAATGTATTATTCTGTTTAGCGAGCGCTGCAACCTCTGACTTCCAGATCGCAGGGCTGAGACGGAGAGAGTGCACAGTTTCCATGGAGATCTGAGACACATTTTAAGCCACCAGCTCTACTGCAAGGACTACTATGGTTGTTAAGCCATGATTGTACATTTTCGCCTCGACTCTCTTGAGGAAATGAAGAGATACAGACAAATCTGACACAAGATTCTTTATTGATGAAAAGTGTCTCAGGCACTCTGAAAGAGACAGAAAGTGATGTTTCTCTTGCAGTGACATTCAGGACTGTTTTTTACTAGTTTTTACTCTAAAGTCTGTACACTTTCTTGAAGGCAATTAACTAAAATGACTTGATCTGGTTGTAAAGGGTAGAACAAAATGCTGATTTCAATATGATTGTAATCTTAAAGTGCTATTCTGTTTCATTTCTGCTTGGATAACAACAAAAATAAGGATGCAATTAAGATCTTCAAGCTCTTTAAACAAACAAAATGAGGGTGTGTTCACACTTGTCAGGTTTGGTTTTATTAAAACAAACCCTGGTGTGATTGCTCTGTTAATGCTGTTCATTTGAACAAGTGTGAACGCTTCCATCTGAACCCTTGAGTGCACCAAGTAAAATGAGACCTCTCAAAAATAAAAAAAATCTTGTTATATTCGCAATTGTGCCCATTGGAAATTATATATCCTTGCAGCAGATCTTTATTTATGTGCAACAAAGAAACTCCTGGCACTGTTGTGACTCCTTTACACGATTTATAAGCTCTTCGTGACATGGCATTTATCCTTGAACACAGCATTTTTGAAGTGTTTGGTAAGCTCCCTTGCTAAATATACATGGGTCATTTCTGGTGTTCAGTGCCTTTTGGATGGACAAACTAATAACAGGATGGACCAACTAGCAATAACAGGGTTGAAAAACGAATAACAGGATGGACAAACTAATAATAGGATGGACAAACTAGTAACAGGATGGAAAAAACTAATAACAGGGTTGACAAACTAATAACAGGATGGACAAACTAATAATAGGATGGACAAACTAGTAACAGGATGGACAAACTAATAACAGAATGGCCCAACTAGTAATAACAGGGTTGACAAACTAAGAACAGGATGGGCAAACTAATAACAGAATGGACAAACTAATAACAGGATGGACAAACTAAGAACAGGATTGACAAACTAATAACAGGGTTGACAAACTAAGAACAGGATGGACAAACTAATAACAGGGTTGACAAACTAAGAACAGGGTTGACAAACTAATAACAGGATGGACAAACTAAGAACAGGGTTGACAAACTAATAACAGGGTTGACAAACTAATAACAGGATGGACAAACTAATAACAGGATTGACAAACAAAGAACAGGATGGACAAACTAATAACAGGGTTGACAAACTAAGAACAGGGTTGACAAACTAATAACAGGATGGACAAACTAATAACAGGGTTGACAAACTAAGAACAGGGTTGACAAACTAATAACAGGATGGACAAACTAATAACAGGGTTGACAAACTAATAACAGGATGGACAAACTAATAACAGGATGGACAAACTAAGAACAGGGTTGACAAACTAATAACAGGGTTGACAAACTAATAACAGGATGGACAAACTAATAACAGGATGGACAAACTAATAACAGGATGGACAAACTAATAACAGGATTGACAAACTAAGAACAGGATGGACAAACTAATAACAGGGTTGACAAACTAAGAACAGGATAGACAAACTAAGAACAGGATTGACAAACTAAGAACAGGATGGACAAACTAATAACAGGGTTGACAAACTAATAACAGGATTGACAAACTAATAACAGGGTTGACAAACTAAGAACAGGATGGACAAACTTAGAACAGGATGGACAAACTAATAACAGGATGGACAAACTAATAACAGGATGGACAAACTAATAACAGGGTTGGCAAACTAAGAACAGGATGGACAAACTAATAACAGGATGGACAAAATAATAACAGGGTTGACAAACTAAGAACAGGATGGACAAACTAAGAACAGGATGGACAAACTAAGAACAGGATGGACAAACTAATAACAGAATGGACCAACTAGTAATAACAGGGTGGACAAACTAATAACAGGGTTGGCAAACTAAGAACAGTATGGACAAACTAATAACAGGATGGACAAATAATAACAGGGTTGACAAACTAAGAACAGGATGGACAAACTAAGAACAGGATGGACAAACTAATAACAGAATGGACCAACTAGTAATAACAGGATGGACAAACTAATAACAGGGTGGACAAACTAAGAACAGGATTGACATACTAATAACAGGATTGACAAACTAATAACAGGATGGACAAACTAAGAACAGGGTTGACAAACTAATAACAGGATTGACAAACTAATAACAGGATGGACAAACTAATAACAGGATGGACAAACTAATAACAGGATGGACAAACTAATAACAGGGTTGACAAACTAATAACAGGATGGTCAAACTAATAACAGGATGGACAAACTAATAACAGGATGGACAAACTAATAACAGGATGGACAAACTAATAACAGGATGGACAAACTAAGAACAGGATGGACAAACTAAGAACAGGATGGACAAACTAAGAACAGGATGGACAAACTAATAACAGGATGGACAAACTAAGAACAGGATGGACAAACTAATAACAGGATGGACAAACTAAGAACAGGATGGACAAACTAAGAACATGGTTGACAAACTAAGAACAGGATGGACAAACTAAGAACAGGATGGACAAACTAATAACAGGATGGACAAGCTAATAACAGGATGGACAAACTAATAACAGGATGGACAAACTAATAACAGGGTTGAAAAACTAAGAACAGGATGGACAAACTAAGAACAGGATGGACAAACTAAGAACAGGATGGACAAACTAAGAACAGGATGGACAAACTAATAACAGGATGGACAAACTAAGAACATGGTTGACAAACTAAGAACAGGATGGACAAACTAAGAACAGGATGGACAAACTAATAACAGGATGGACAAGCTAATAACAGGATGGACAAACTAATAACAGGATGGACAAACTAATAACAGGGTTGAAAAACTAAGAACAGGATGGACAAACTAAGAACAGGATGGACAAACTAAGAACAGGATGGACAAACTAATAACAGGATGGACAAACTAATAACAGGATGGACAAACTAAGAACAGGATGGACAAACTAATAACAGGATTGACAAACTAATAACAGGATGGACAAACTAATAACAGGATGGACAAACTAAGAACAGGATGGACAAACTAATAACAGGATGGACAAACTAATAACAGGATGGACAAACTAAGAACAGGATGGACAAACTAATAACAGGATGGACAAACTAATAACAGGATGGACAAACTAAGAACAGGATGGACAAACTAATAACAGGATTGACAAACTAATAACAGGATGGACAAACTAATAACAGGATGGACAAACTAAGAACAGGATGGACAAACTAATAACAGGATGGACAAACTAATAACAGGATGGACAAACTAAGAACAGGATGGACAAACTAATAACAGGATTGACAAACTAATAACAGGATGGACAAACTAATAACAGGATGGACAAACTAAGAAGAGGATGGACAAACTAATAACAGGATGGACAAACTAATAACAGGATGGACAAACTAATAACAGGATTGACAAACTAATAACAGGATGGACAAACTAATAACAGGGTTGAAAAACTAAGAACAGGATGGACAAACTAAGAACAGGATGGACAAACTAAGAACAGGATGGACAAACTAATAACAGGATGGACAAACTAATAACAGGGTTGACAAACTAAGAACAGGATGGACAAACTAAGAACAGGATGGACAAAGTACTAAGGTTGACTACATCAAATTTGAAAGATAAAATAGTTGAAAATAGACAATTAAAATAGAGGATCTCACTCACTTTTCCATGTCGTTTTTTTCTTTCCAAAGAAGAGATGTCAGTTTTATGATATGTCATTTCATTTTCCCCAACTTTCATTTATAGGGAAATTATAAAAATAACAGGGTGGACAATAAATTGAACCTTGAAAACTAAAAACCTTGATTATAAATGCTAAAAAAAAAAAGAGAAAAAAAACATATACTAAGGCCTGGGGACATAGGATAAATTGTGATATACGGTGGTTCAAAATGGTGTAAAATGTCTTAAAGGGGTGATGAATTGAGAAATTAACTTTCCCTTGAGCTTTTCAAATATAAAACGTCATGGTAATATAAGAATATCCTCTAAATTTCAGAGCTGAAAAACTGCCTTTTTAGTAAAAGAAAAGCTTTTATAGACACCAGGCCCAAAAAAATGATCGTGAACTTCATCCTTAAGTCATTGCGCGATGAAACGCCGCCTCTACAGAATTTGTAATTCAGTAGCCCCACCCACCGACTCATGGAGCTGATCGGATCGCGTTAGCTAGCAGTAATAAACATGTTGAAGAAGATAGCAAGTAGGGGTGTGCACGAATATTCGAATAGTCGAATATTCTATCAGTAATTATTATTCAAAAACTAAAAATACTATTCGAATTTTAATGCGTTGATTTGCTGTCCGTAAATGCAGTGAAAACATGATTAATCCCTCTAAATCTGGCAGTTATAACTAAATCCACTGGGTGGCGCTGTGGAGTGGGTTAATAAGTTGAGTGTATTTCTTGTTTGTGTGTTCGCTTCATTTCACTGCGGAATCGTTAAACAAGTCTCAGGTTGATTTGCAGACACAATGTTGTGCCTTTTATATTGGATCCGACAGGAATGGTGCAACACACTTATGTGAGTAAAACATCTTTTTTTATATGTAGTAATAGTAGTCCTGCGCCCGAACGTGTGTGTGTGTGTTCACGCTTATATCGACCGGTCGTGTGGGCCATATAATACAGAAATAATATTTCAATCAATCGAGGGTAGATGAGAAATAAATCATTATGTTTGTTTGATAAAGAGACGTTTACGAGCCCTGTGGTCGAGAGAATCATTGCAGTTGCCGCTTTCAAATCAATCCCTCATCCCTAAACTGAACTGACAGGGGAGCTGAAGCTCATTAAATATGCAAATCTTATCCAATCACAGCCGTGGGCGTTTACTGCCAAGTCTCCAGTGACACACCCAACGAAACCCAGCGTTCAGGAGAGAGCCTCAAAACCAGTGTACAAAATAGACTATTACTTATTAGTTACAGTATAAAAAAAGAACAAAAGCCAGTTCATGACACCTTCAAAATCCACTTCAATATGCTTAAAAATCAAATAATGTTATTTATGACTAAGACAGGCTTAAAATCGCTATTGTTCAATGTTTAAAGGCAGTAAGATCTTACTGGGACATAAAAGGCAGTGAATCCCAGGAATGACCCAAATCAAATAAGCCGTTTCTTTTTCTTTGTACCTTTATATTTAACAGTGTGAACACGAAGCGAATAAAGGACTGAATCTATTATTTTCATCTTTGGTTCGGACCAAAAGAACCGAACTACAAGTGTGAACACCCTTATTGTGTGAGCCAGAATCTATCCAACCCATGCTCATTGGAAAAGGTGCCTGTGGCGACATTTCTGCTTCTTACACTATTTCGCAAGTGCAACACGCTATTCAGGTGAGCTACCAAGCATGTTTACTACATAGGCCTATGTGTCTGGTTGTGTAATACAAAAGTAAAAAATATATTTGTTTAGAAATCATGCACTATAGTATAAATATTTGAGGTCATAACATATTGTGCAAAAGTTTTTATGAATTGATAATCTGCCCCTGTACTCATTTTATAACCTCAAATGTTCATTTTAGCTGAAAACTGCCGGTGAGTTTTTGTAGTTTTGCAAAAATTTAGTTAGAGGCATGTTTTTCCAATGAGTTGTGTTCATTCTATTGATTTCAAATGTGCCATATGCTACATGGTTACATCCATAAAGCTGCATAATAATTGTTTTCTAAAGGCTTTTTTTGTGAGTCTTGTTTCTATGATAGTGGCTGCATCTAAGTTTGAGATGGTTGTAACCCTGACAGTGATGATGATATAAAAGATAAAGAGGGTATTATATTTAAAGGGTTAGTTCACCCAAAAATGAAATGTCTGTCATTAACTCCTCTCCCTAATGTCGCTCCACACCCGTCAGACCTCCGTTCATCTTCACACACAGCTTAAGATATTTTATATTTAGTCCGAGAGCGTATGCAAGTGTATGCACACTATACTGTCCATGTCCAGAAAGGGAATAAAAACATCATCACAGTAGTCCATATGAGACATCAGTGGGTTAATTAGAGTCTCTTGAAGCATCCAAAATACATTTGGGTCCAAAAATAACAAAAACTACGACTTTATTCAGCATTGTCTTCTCTTCCGCGTTTGTTTTCAATCCTCAAATCGATTAATGATTTGGATCACATGCATGTCAAACTTCTGAAATCACGTGACATTGGCGATCCGAATCATTGATCGATTCACTGATTCATAACCGTTTGAATCTTTATTTGAGGTTTGAAAACAAGCCCAATTCCCTTTTATTCCCTTTCTGGACATGGACAGTATAGTGTGCATACACTTGCATACGCTCTCGGACTAAATATAAAATATCTTAAACTGTGTGTGAAGATGAACGGAGGTCTTACGGGTGTGGAACGACATTAGGGAGAGGAGTTAATGACACATTTCATTTTTGGGTGAACTAACCCTTTAAGTACAGGTACCTACCCTGCAATATATGCGTATATGTGTCTTTAAGGGTCTGTTCAACTTTTAAACTCCAGGAGATCCATTTGAAGATCACCTGATCTCAGAGCTTCAGGATAAATTACAAGCACAGCTCAAATACTGTCCTTTAGCCCGATGGTGTACAATAAACACTGATCTCAATGTAATGTTTGGGCATCAAAATGTGAAGAGCGGGGTCTGAAGAAGTGTTACTGTAGATTAATAACTAATGAAACTGAGTAAGAAGCATTTTTACAGGCTTGAATTGTTTTTCTAAAGTAGTTATCTCCCACATGTGAGCATGCAATTGATTCAAATTAGAATTTACAGTGCATTTTGTAATTATTATTTCACACTTTAGGATCACTTTATGACAAAGGTCAAATATTTTAGGGGAGAAATAAGAAAAGTAATAATCATAGTTGACTAATGATTGTATAGTTTACACTTGCTATGTAATTGATGATTTGCATCTTTCAACCAAATGAGAGGATTAAAGCTGATATAAGAGTGATTGTTAATGTGTTCTTATTTCACTGCACCAGCCTTTTTCATTTAAACTACATCGATGTGTTTTCAGTGGCCGTTCTGTGGCAATAAATCAGTAAATGGGAATTAGTGGTGCTTCATTTTGTGAATGAATGTGTTCTGCACTGCAAAAAAATGCTCTTCTTACTCAGTTTTGTCTTGTTTCTAGTCTAAATATCTTACAATTCTTAAATCAAGATGCATTTAATACATAAGTAAAACGCCATAAGATATTTTTTCTTGTTTTGTTGAAAATAAAATCTAAATGAAGTGAGTTTTTGCTTAAAACAGGCAAAATGATCTGCCAATGGGGTGAGGAAAATAATCTTATTTCTGATTGAAATCTTGTTTCTTGTTTCCGTCCCAAACAGAAATAAGATTATTTTTCTCACCCCATTGGCAGATCATTTTGCTTGTTTTAAGCAAAAACTCACTTCATTTAGATATTTTCCCCAGAAAACAAGAAAAAATATCTTGTCATTTTACTGATCTAGTAAATGCATCTTGATTTAAGCATTTTTAGATATTTAGATTAGAAACAAGACAAAATTACTGAGTAAGAAGAGCATGTTTTGCAGTGTGTCGATTGAAAGCACTAGAAAGAATCAGTATTTTTATTAACAAATCGTTCTTGTTCATCTGCTTGCACTGACTCATTTATTATTTGAAGGCTTTTCCTGTTTCCAAAGAGCGATAGAAGCATTTCATTGGTTGTAAACCAGTCTTGAGCAGTTTTACTGAGGCTTAGGCTAAAATAATAAGCATCTGTTTAGAGTCACGCTGGTCCTGGAAACACAATAAATAGATTGTAATATCAATCTGTCTTCACATCGCCCAGCCCTAAAACTTATACACAATATAACTCTGTAAAGCTGCCTTGAAACAATGTAAACAGCGCTTTACAAATACATTACTAGACTTGATATCGATCTATCGTCACATCGCCCAGCACTAAAACTTGCTTTAAATCACTCAGATATCTTAGACATAGAATATAACTCTCTGTAAAGCTGCCTTGAAACGATGTGTATTGTGTAAAGCGCTATAAAAATAACTTTGACTTGTTTTAGAGTCTGACAGATTACACACATTAAAGGTTATTTGTTCCAAAACTGAAGCAGAAAAATGGCTTTTCAGTGCTTTTAAGAAGGCCTTTTGCATTGTTTCCATTACAATTTCCATTATATGCTGCTACTATAATTCTTTAATATAATACCTTAACAATAAAAGCACAAAACCACAATCACAGTCATTTGAATTATAAAAAATATTTATTATGTTGCAAAAAATAGAACATACGAATCGTATCATCCAGCCAAGTAACATAATATATTAACATTTTGATATTTCAGTACACTAAAACTGTAAGTTTTATTTTATTTTTTATTCATAAACATATTGAACATCAACAAAAAGGCAGTCACGGTTGAAAGAATTACAAACAACGACTGAGATTACAATTAGTAAGTTAAAGACAAAGGGGGGGGGGGGGGGAAAGAACAATAATAAATGAATAAATTAAAATAAAATAAAATGTAGGGGTGTAAGAAGATTTTTTTCTCAAAGTTATAAAACCAAAATCTTCCAGTAAGGGGTACAGATCCGATGCTTTGGGATTTGCCATCCCTCTCGAAACTCCTCTTTAAAAACCAATAATCGTATTGTATCGAGTTTAAAAAATATATATATTTATGTATGTAAAATTTTAACAAAAGCAACATATTATTTTTACATAATATACCTTTTTATCCTTAATTAACAAACACATTTAACATTTCATGACATTGTCAATCTTGTAGGTATTCCTTGTTGCATCCAATTGCATCTTTCCAGAATGTGTTTTTACACAGAAAAAACAAGTGTTCAACCGTTTCTATCTCTAACTTGCATATTTGCTCTAACTTGCATAAGTCTCCTACATTAAATCTTATTCTTAAAAATTATTGCGCAGGTTATATATAATCCACTGTGTGATATTTTCCTCATCTAGCGGTGTAAAGGTATACGACCATCCAGTGAATATTAGTTTCTGTTCCTCTCAATTCTGATTTAGTTTTAACTCCTACGGTGGCCGATTTAGTCCAAGATTAGCACGGCAATCCCCCTCTTCACATTCGACACGGTTACCATCGAGTGTTAAAACGCGAAAGGCGAAGCTTGAATTTACGGGTATGTCCCTCTTTGGCTACGGTACTTTCAAGATGGAGGGCCAACATGGCGATTCGAACCGGCATTCGAACCCCTCACCCGTATGTATTTTCAATGGCATATTATAAACTTACAAGAATACTTTATTACTTGAAAGAAGTAAATATACATTAGTGAGCACATATTTTTGAAAGAACTAAGTGTTTTTAGCTAAGAATAAACTAAAAAAGTTAGCTTTAAAGTGCGCCTCTTTCCATTTAGGATTAATCAGAAATGAAAGAAAATTAAAACTGTGAGTAAATAAAGTAGTGCTGTTAAATCACAAATTCACATTGTTATTTATTAACTGACTAATACGTCTAAACAAGAATGACACGGTTATTATTGAAAAGGAACAAATATGATCTCTGAAGAGCCTCCATTATGTAGACTGTCACATTAAATTGAAAAATAAGAAGATTTTTCTATTGTTTCCAATGTAAAACTTTAATAATCTATTCTGGACGCTTACAAATTGCTGGTCACAATATCTGAAATAATGAAAAAATGCTGTCTGACGGACTCTTTTACTAAAGTTCAATCATACTGTATGCCAAGAGTCATATAATTACTGTTCTTATCTTCATTTAACATGTGCTGATTAGAAAATTAAACCATGAGTGTGTTGCAGAGCAAATATCTTTTGGATGTTTTATTGTACGTGAGAGCTCAAGATTTGGCAGATGTTCAGAAATCACAATCCCAGCCGGAGAACTCCTCCTCTGCTTGAGTCTTATCGTAGGGGAAGCGGTCAAAGTTTATATAGCAGGGACCCTGAGAACCACACACACACACACACACACACACACACACACACTTAATCACAATGTGTTGTAGATGCATCTGAAAATATATTTAGATCATTGTACTACAGAGAAACATTCCTGCTAAAGAAATGTTACGCTGTGTCAGATGATCTGTATAAAGAACATGATTTAAGATAAAAATGTGACCTTTCTTATGAGTCGAACAGTCGGCGCTTCCAGTTGCCCCATTCTTAATTTATGCCAGTTAATGCTGTTAAACCACCTGAGAAAGAATTAAAATATGTCATTAATAATAATAAAAACAACACAAATGCTAAAGTGTGCTTGATGTTTAAAGTGCCCCATTGTAGAGACAGAGCATATTTAGGCCACGCCCACACCGGGGGGGGGGGGGGGGGGGGGGTGGCTCCATTGACTTTGTATTGCACGAGGCGGCCTCCTTGTCATTTCAGACTTATTACAAAAATCAGAACAATGTCTAAACATTGATATGTGACAGGGTGTGCAGCAAACAAGCTAAAAAACACAGAACTAAAAAAACGAGCATTTAAGAAGACTAAAGTGGATCCAGGCGATAATACGTGAAGCTTCAGCAGGAAGAATGGGTCAGTTTGGGGATCCTAAAACTCTATGTATATCTCAGTATGCCTGTGTGCAGTAAACATGTTGTCAAATATCCAAATGTCATATATGTTATATTTCCTCAGATATTACCATTTACTTGAGTACTGTACTTAAGTGCACTTTTTAAGTGTCTGAATATTATTTTTTCTAGAAACTGACTTTAACTTCTCTACATCTGAAAGACAAATATCATACTTTTTACTCCACTAGATTTCTATCAAGGTCCTCGAAGTCGAAAGTCGTTTCTGTCGCAGCTCTGAAAGTCAGTGGATGATTTTTTTCTTCTTTGAGGTGTTTGGGTTTTTGCAGAAAGCCTTTCAGGAATCACTCTTGTAGAGTCTCGTGAAGTTCAATGATTTCACAGCATTTATTAAACACTGATTTATAGTTTAGAGCTAAATGGAAGAAGACGGATGTCCAAATGCTCATTTAGTGGAGTATTCACATAAACAAAGTTGATTCTGTCTTCAGTGAAGGTGAACAGTGTGAGAATATCAGATGTGTATCAGTGTATTGGATCCCTGCATTCGGCCTTAAAGTGACAGCAGCTTTATAAAGAGCTTTGTAACTTTTCTACAAGTATTTAAATGAGTTTAAGTTAGTCGTATGCTAGTATGTCAGATGGAGCATCACTGACGGGGCTTAAACCATGATGGCATAATGTGCATTTATACAACTATAATAAAATAATGCGCTGACTTAAAAAATGAAAGTTACTTTTGATTATTAAGTACTTTTGAAAACAAATCCTTCTGTACTTTTACTGCAGTAAAAATAGTTTTTCACAACTTTCACTTGTAACGGAGTAATATTTGACCAGCAGTGCTTTTACTTTTACTTAAGTAATGAAGTCGTGTACTTTGCCCACATTTCCTGTCGCTGATGACTTTCTCCTCCAGTGGGCGCAGTTCTCAGTGTAATATAACATGTCACGCTCTGTCTCTATTGCACTGTTATGTCTTTAAACACTCGTTTTTTGGGTCAGCAGCTTATAAACACTTACTGGGTTTTTGGTTCTGGGCTTTTTAGCTTGTTTTCTGTATACCTTGTCACATATCAGCTTTTAGACATTGTTCGTTTTTTTGTTATAAGTCAGAAATAACACTGAGGCGGCCTCCCGCAATAGAAAGTCAATGGAGACGGCTGGTTTGTTTTTCCCCCCAGTGGGCGGGGCTTTCAGATTATGACGCGTGTCGCTCTGTCTCTGTGCTTTTAAAGGCTGCTAATAATGTTTTAGCGTTCTCCCCATCAGCATTAAATGTCCTATGGCATGGATTTTTATTTTAATTTTATAATGTTTCCTGAGGTGTACTTGTACTTGAATGTATATTGAGAAGTTTCACGATGTTTCGCTGCTGATTTCTCATGCGATGTCGATGATGAAGTGATCTAACCAGCCTTTTGGCCGTATGTTTTCCTCAGGCAAACAAATCTCGCTCCGTCCTTTTTCCTTACTCACAGTAATAAGAATGACAGATGATCTGCATTAGGTACTACAGCTCACTCAAAACTTCATATTTTTTTATATAATTCAGGCCCTTCATAGATAAGACATGTTTCCTTTACCTAATTAAATTAAGCTGTATCAAAATTAGATGTTTGTGTTTTATCAGACTAATATATTAAAAACTGAACTTTATTTCATTAATTTGCATTAAAACTACATGAAATATTTGTGCTGACATAACTAACTGGCCAGTGGATCTGTAGTTCCCAGCATGCTTTACAAGGGACGGCGCTAGGAGAGAAAACGTTTGGATTAAAGTGATATTTTATGTGTTTTTCAGTAAAGGGAAAGATGTCATTAGTTTATGATGTTAGTGTTTAATGTTCAGTTATGTTGGACATTTAGAGGAGTTTCTGTCATGCAGAAGAGTGTGTGTGTGTGTGTGTGTGTGTGTGTCTGTGTGTGTGTGTGTGCGTGTGTGTGTGTGTGTGTGTGTGTGTGTGTGTGTGTGTGTGTGTGTGTGTGTGTGTGTGTGTGTGTGTGTGTGTGTGTGTGTGTGTGTGTGTTATATATTTTTAGTTAATTTTGAATTTTATTTTTAAAAATATGCTTGTTATTGTAATTTAAAAGTTTTAAAGGCAAATTAAATTGATATCAGTGTTCACCTTACATAATAAACTAGTTCATATAACTAAACTAAACTAAACTCAATATAGTTGTATTGTATTTCAGTAATAACGCGAGTTAGCCGGAAACATACACAATATAAAACACAAAACTATGTATTTTGAACACCCGGAAGAAAATATATTCATCAATAATTATGCATACCTACAGGTTGTGATTCTAACAGGTCAACTTTATGGTAATGAGCTATGATGCGGTTCGGCAGCAACCAATCGGAATGTAGAAGTGCCCCGCTTGAGAGAAACCCAGAGAACGCAAGCCTGTAAACTTTGGTATCGACCACAATATTTCCCAACTAAAATGTAGGAGAAGTTGATCTGTGCGGGTTTTCTTATCATTTTTGATGCGATCATTCGTAGTGATGTGTAATTTGTTAAAAAGGTGCGGAACACTATTTTATAGGCGCTAGAACGCTTGTTTTCAGCAGGAATGCTGCATTTGTTTTCAATCCTCAAATAAAGATTCGAACGGTTATGATTCAGTGAATCAATTAATGATTCGGGAATGATCCGAATCATGAGTCAATACGCTTATTCATATCCGTTTGAGTCTTTATTTGAGGTTTGAACACAAACCTGGAAGAGAAGCCAATGCTGAATAAAGTCGTAGTTTTTGTTATTTTTGGACCCAAATGTATTTTGGATGCTTCAAGAGACTCTAATTAACCCACTGATGTCTCATATGGACTACTGTGATGATGTTTTTATTCCCTTTCTGGACATGGACAGTATAGTGTGCATACACTTGCATACGCTCTCGGACTAAATATAAAATATCTTAAACTGTGTGTGAAGATGAACGGAGGTCTTACGGGTGTGGAGCGACATTAGGGAGAGGAGTTAATGACAGACATTTCCTTTTTGGTGAACTAACCCTTTAAGTCATTAATTGTTTTAAACACATCAACATGACTAAACTCAATACACGTAAATTGTAATTGTGGAATATGGAAATATTTCTATTTATTGAAAATATTTATCTGAGCCAAGCACAATATATGTTCATAAAGGTCACCTGTGATTTCTGACATCTCTGATTCCATTTTTGGTATTGCCCAAACGCTGTCCAGGACGTGGCCTTCAAGACATTTAAACAAACACTTCAACTGAAAATTAGCAATGGAGTAGTGAAGTTCAAATAAAAAAAACTGAAAGACGAGAAATAGTTATAGAGAACAAATCATGAACTGCAGCAAATAAATTCACTGTGTGTAAAAGCAAGCCCGATCTTTTGTAATCGTGATTACCTGCACAGTTTACTGATGAGAGATTTGGCACCTTCCCCCATAAACGAAGGGAAGTTGATCACGCCATCCAAGATCTTGGCATAGATCTTCTGAGGGTCTGAACTGGAGAACGGCGGGCTTTAGGACAAATAAAACGGCATTATTACAAATAATTTAAAACTAATAGAGCTAGCTGAATAACACTTTAAAAAAACAATAACCAAGTTTTGAAAAATGTACATTTGTGTACATAAAATTTTTACAAAAGCAACATATTATTTATTACATAAGATACCTTTTTATCCTTAATTAACAAAGTCGCAAATTGCGTTTTTTATGTGTGCTGAAAGAAAGAGGCATGCAGAAAACAATATACAGTACAGGCCAAAAGTTTGGACACATTACTATTTGTAATGTTTTTGAAAAAAGTTTCTTCTGCTCATCAAGCCTGCATTTATTTGATCAAAAATACAGAACAGAAATGTGATATTGTGATATATTATATATATAAAAAATAAAAAAAATCAATTTATACTTTAAATGATGATTTATTTCTGCGATCAAAGCTGAATTTTCAGGATCATTCCTCCAGTCTTCAGTGATCACGATCCTTCAGAAATCATTCTCAGATGAGGATTCATTATGAGTGCTGGAAACAGTTCTGCTGATTAATATTTTTTCATAACCTGTGATACTTTTTTAGGATACTTTGATGAATAAAAAGTGAAAAAATAAATAAAAAAAGAAGCAAATGTTTTAAAAATAGAAATCTTTTGTTTCAACAATATCACTATTGGTCAGTCATTTTTTTCCTTTTTTTTTTTTTAATAATTCAATAATTTTATTCAGCAAGGATGTGTTAAATTGATAAAAATGTATAGTAAAGGAGATTTATATTATTTGAAAATATTTTTCTATTTTGAATAAATGCAGTTCTTTTGAACCTTTTATTCATCAAATATATATGTCAGCAGAACTGTTTCCAGCACTCCTAATGAATCCTCATCTGAGAATGATTTCTGAAGGATCGTGATCACTGAAGACTGGAGGAATGATCCTGAAAACTCAGCTTTGCATCACAGAAATAAATGATCTTTTAAAGTATAATACATTGAAAACCAATTATTTTAAATAGTAATGTGTCCAAACTTTTGGCCTGTACTGTATATGAGCAAACTTTATTACCTGCCCACAAGTAGCTCATAGATCAGGACACCAAGTGACCAGAAGTCAGCGGCAAAGTCATGGCCTTGGTTCTGAATGATCTCTGGAGATATATACTCAGGAGTACCGCAAAACGAGTATGTCTTTTCACCCCGAGAAAGCTCTTTAGCAAAACCAAAATCAACCTGGAATCAAAAGAATATAAGAAAAGAAGATTAAAAAAAAACAGACTGATTTGTATTTTTCTGACAGTCACTTACTAAAAGAATATTCAATCTCAACTCTGTTCAATTTGTATTAAGTAAAAATAAAATATTTTTATGTTGCTTGTATAAGTTTCTTATTGGCGTTCTTGTCTTGACAGTTTTGCTAGTTTTTGAAATACTGATTCATTATTCTGTCCATTTTGTCACCTTAAAATTGCACTTTCAAGACATTGTCTTGTGCCTTTAATTTCCTATTTTCTTCTTGAATTCCTGCTCTGTGTCTGAAGCTCAGCTATGTCGTATCTCGACACAAAAACGATTCACTAATATGGCTATTGCCTCACTCATTTTCAAAAAAAAAGGACAAAATTGTACTGTTTAAGGTACAAGTGGTCGTCACTGAGGTTGTACTCTTAAAGGGATAGTTCACGCTAAAATGAGCGTGTGATGTTTATCTGCTGACCCCAGGGCGTCCGAGATGTAGGTGTGTTTGTTTCTTCAGGAGAACACAAATGAAGATATTTAACTCAGCCGTTGCTCGTATAATGCATGTCAATGGGGTGTATTTCTATGAGAGTAAAAAACACACAAACATACGAATCCATATTAAACCCTGCGGCTCGTGGAGACACATTGATGTCTTAAGACACGAAACCATCGGTTACTGAGAGAAACACAACAGTATTTGTGTTATTTTTTACCTCATATCAGACGAATCTCATCTACTGTAGTATTCCCAACGCCATTACTTCTGTCAAGTAAGGTCAAAATCCCGAAGCGATCATAGATATATATATAGATTAGTGCCTGCATTGATCAATCAAATGAGGCATCTGTGTATATATTTATATCTATGACCACGCCGGGACTTTAATCTTCTTTGGCGGAAGTAATGGCATTGGGAACACTAGATGAGATTTGTCTGATATGAGGTAAAAAATAACAAATACTGTTGTGTTTCTCTCAGTAACCGATGGTTTTGTGTCTTAAGACATCAATGTGTCTCCACGAGCCACAGGGTTTAATATGGATTCGTATGTGTGTGTGTTTTTTACTCTCATAGAAATACACCCCATTGACATGCATTATACGAGCAACGGTTGAGTTAAAAATCTTCATTTGTGTTCTCCTGAAGAAACAAACACACCTACATCTCGGACGCCCTGGGGTCAGCAGATAAACATCACAGGCTCATTTTAGCGTGAACTATTGTTAAAACATATCTCAAATAATATATCATCTTTTTAGGTAGTGTGGATGTATAACATCTATGGCAGCATGTGAGAACTGATCAAATATTTCAGTGGGTGTTTTGAATTGCCACTGTGACAAATTTATCACATTTGCATTAGCAGCATATCAATGTAAATGCCTGTAATTGCTCTATTTGTGGAGAGTGGAAAGACAGATCATTTATTTTACCAATTTCACATATCCTTTGGAGTCCAGCATGAGGTTTTCTGGTTTCAGGTCTCTATACAGGATGCCTTTGTTATGGAGGTAGGCATAGGCTTCAACCACACAGGCTGTTATAAACACAGCGATATTCTCCCCAAAGCGTCCTCTGCAACATGAAACACATTCAAACAGCACTAATTAGCAATTGTGATATACATTAACTTTTGTCATATAAGAGCTCATCATACTACAAGAATATCCTGTTAGTTTCAGAACTAAAAACTTCCTTGTTAATCCAAAAACAACTTTTATTGTACTCAAGCCCAGAGAACGACTCGTTGTGGAATAAGCCTGTAACACCGGCCACTTTATCATCACTATTATGGCCCCGCCCACTTAGCACAACTCTGGCCCCGCCCACTTCATCACCACAGCTCTGGTCCTGCCCACTTCATCACCACAGCTCTGGCCACGCCCACTTCATCACACAGCTCTGGCCCCGCCCACTTCATCACCACAGCTCTGGTCCTGCCCACTTCATCACACAGCTCTGGCCACGCCCACTTCATCACCACAGCTCTGGCCCTGCCCATTTCATCATCACAGTTTTGGCCCCGCCCACTTCATCACCACAGCTCTGGCCCTGCCCATTTCATCATCACAGCTCTGGCCCCGCCCACTTCATCACCACAGCTCAAGCCCCGCCCACTTCATCATCACAGCTCTGGCCCGCCCACTTAATAATCACAGCTATGCCTCCGCCCACTTCATCATCACTCTGGCCCTGCCCACTTCATCATAAAAGCTCTGGCCCAGCCCACTTAATCATCATAACTATGGCCCCGCCCACTTCATCAACACAACTCTGGCCCTGCCCACTTCATAATCACAACTCTGGTCCCGCCCACTTAATCTCAATTTAGGCCCCGCCCACTTCAACATCATCACTCTGGCCCCGCCCACTTTATCACAACTCTGGCCCCACCTATTTAATCATCACAACTATGGCTCCGCCCACTTCATCATCAAAGGCTTGTTCGACTTCACCTAGCGATGCGCAGACCGATCGGCAGCTGACTTAAAGCACTGCATGCCGGTTAGAAATTTTGTTTGACTTGAGACAGCACCGACGGCACGTGACTGTGACGTATGTCAACAAAGTACCGCGAGAGCGATTCGAGAGCAGCCGGCTGATGCAGCCGTTGCAGATTCTCAAGGGGGACTGCAGGAGGATGCTCGAGCTCTGATGACGACACAGCTGATCCACGATTGGCCGATTCACCGCATGACAGCGATCACGTGCGTTTCGTGTTTATTCTAAAACCTCATGTTACGCTAATGCTCACAAATCCTTTATTTATAACAGTAAAACCTTTTTTCATGTAGTCGCGATGTTATATTCTTATGTTTATCAAACTAAAACTGATAAAAACCGTTGACAACACTTCATTGATAGTGAGGGTTAATATGTTGAACATTAATCTTGTCCAAATAGATGCTTTATTAAGCAGTATATAAAGTATTGGATGAAAATATAATTTGAAACATCTGTGTATTTGAGAAATATTGCATTTATTTAACTTCAGCTGTGATAAAGTTTGTAAACGCAGCGCAAGCGTCACCACGGGAAGCAGAAAGTGTCCGACTTCACGTCTCCGTTTGCAGCTCCTCCCCGCCTGCACGCGGCTACTCTCGCCGATCGCATCCATCCAGCCGCAACCGATGTTGAACACACCTCAAAACTCTGGCCCCGCCTACTTCATCACAACTCTGGCCCCGCCCACTTCATCACAACTCTGGCCCCGCCCACTTCACCATCACAACTCTGGCCTCGCCCACTTCATCATCACAACTCTGACCCCGCCCACTTCACCATCACAACTCTGGCCTCGCCCACTTCACCATCACAACTCTGGCCCCGCCCACTTCACCATCACAACTCTGGCCTCGCCCACTTCATCATCACAACTCTGGCCCCGCCCACTTCACATCACAGCTCTGGCCCCGCCCACTTCACCATCACAACTCTGGCCCCGCCCACTTTACAATCACAACTCTGGCCTCACCCACTTCATCATCACAACTCTGGCCCCACCCACTTCACCATCACAACAAAACTGGCCCCACCCACTTCATCATCACAACTCTGGCCTCGCTCCACTTCATCATCACAACTCTGGCCCCGCCCACTTCACCATCACAACAAAACTGGCCCCACCCACTTCATCATCACAACTCTGGCCTCACTCCACTTCATCATCACAACTCTGGCCTCGCTCCACTTCATTGTCACAACTCTGGCCCCGCCCACTTCATCATCACAACTCTGGCCCCGCCCACTTCATCATCACAACTCTGGCCCCGCCCACTTCATCATCACAACTCTGGCCTCACTCCACTTCATCATCACAACTCTGGCCTCGCTCCACTTCATCGTCACAACTCTGGCCCCGCCCACTTCATCATCACAACTCTGGCCCCGCCCACTTCATCATCACAGCTCTGGCCTCGCCCACTTCATCATCACAGCTCTGGCCCCGCCCACTTATCATCAAAGTCCGACAGCAGCCAATCACAGCAGACATGCCGCTTCAAACAAGGTATAGAAAATGCCTTTTATTTCTAAATTATGAAAAATGTTGTACCTCAGGAAACATTACAAAGCAATAAAACAATGCAGTTCATGACCCCTTTAAATAAGCACTGTCAGACATTAGGGAGAGACTAGAAATGGGTTCTAAAGACTACCATATTACTCAAGTAAAATGAGCAGGAAAGATGATTGTGAGGTGTTATTGTGGTCATTTACCCTGGTGTTGCTATGCATTATCAAAGATGTTCTGAGTGGTTGTTAAAGCATTATGCGGTTGCTATGGTGTTCCTGCTTGTTTATATGCAATACAGAAATAGAACAACAATAGGCATAATTGGGATGCTTTCCTTATCAAACACCACCAACTCATGAATATCTTACACTTCCTTTAGCTTGGTCCAGATTTCCCCACCAGGGCAGAACTCCATTATCATATAGATGTAGCGAGAATCTTTGAAGGCAGCATGAAGCCTAAACAAGAGGACAAGGTGGCATGTGAACAATGGTTTTGAACAAAAAGATATGATTATATGTTAGGTACACTCTCAGAAAAAAAGGTACAGTGGAGGTACAATTTTGTTCCTTGTGGATCAAAAAAATATAACTGTATCTTTAAAGGGAGACGATTGGTCCTTAGGGTCCAATTATACCCTAGTTTTCCTCAGTTCAGTCCTAGAGAGCCGCTGTCCTGCAGAGTTTGGCTCCAACCCTGAAAGACGTCTATAGAAGCTCGTATTGAGAATTAACAGGTTTAGCTTTTGATGTTTTATTGATAAAGTTTGGTCTCCATTATGGAGATCAGTGTTTCCTTTAGGTGGGCCGTTTGACTCGGATTCTTAAGTGAGTTTGTGGTCTTTGTTACAGTGGAAACAAAACACATAATCTGCTCAAAACAAAAGAAGCAAAACAAACTATATCAGGAAGAATAATGTTTGACTAAACTCATCACTGAATAAAAATAATAATCAATAATATTCACCAACAATACTTGCTTGCCACAGATTAGACGTTTTGAATTCTGATTTATAAAAATATTCTAAAGGGGGAAAGTTTAGACACACACACACACAATAATAATAATAATAATCAGCATATGAATCTCAACAATGGTGACATACTTAATGCTGCAATGCATGCTGGGAGCCGTGAGTTTTATACTGGGGTGGCTTAGAAGGGTTGGAGATAAACTCTGGAGGACATCAAATCTCTAGGACTGAACTGGCCTATCCCTGACTGAGAGGTACAAAAATCTACCCCAGTGACGGCCACTTGTACCTTAAAAGGTACAATTTTGTACTCTTTTTTTTTTTTGACAGCGTAGGAAGCAGCACCAACCTGACAATGAATTCACAACGGATCGCCTGAAGAATTTTCCTTTCTAGGAGAATGTGACCTTCCTGCTTCTTTGCAATAACGTGCTGTTTACTGATCTTCTTCATAGCAAAGTACTTTCTGTGCTGCAAGGTAGTCACCTGGTAAACAAGCAAGCAAGTGAAGTATATTACACTCAAAAAATTATTTTATGATACCATTATATCAGGTTTCTGGTTCAAATGTGACTGCTTCATGTTATATTGACTTAAAACCGTTACTCTTTGACATAACTTGATGTTTTTATTTTCAAATATCATGTTTCAATCAAGTAACCCAAACAAACAGGACTTTCACTTCCCATCATGCTTTGCAAAGGAGCTGAATTCGGAGAGTACATTTTTAAATAAAGTGCATTTTATGCATTTTTAACACGATGAGAAAATGGAGGGACATTTTAATGTTCTGTTATGTTATAAAAGTTTGTGTTATGTTAGTGTTTTTAGAGGTTATCATTGTGGTGAAGTGTAGAGCGTGTGCTTGGGCTGAGGATCTGTAAATAATATTTAAAGGGTTACTTCAGCGATTAGCATATGGCTTTGTATCAGTAGAAACCCTGGAGTATATTCAAATGATTGTGCTTTCCCCCCTCATATCCCCCTGAGACAAGAGATTTATGCATTTTATTTCTGGAAAAATTCCTCCTATGATGCAAATTGACGATTTTTGCATCATAGGAGGAATGCTTGCCCAAAGGCTAAAGACTACAGCCAGCAGAGGGAGCCATTTCCGCATGTTTTGAATCTGCATATGGGGGATGGGAGATTACACTCAGCTTGCAGGGAGAGCTCAGCTCAGCTACAGGCACTCATTTAAACGGAGCTATGGTGAGCAATGTAAGTCTTTTAACTTCTCAAATTAATTTCTATTAAAATTTAAGCTTGCAAAGGCATGAACTGAAACGCGCCAGACTGAACTCGCGTTGTGAATGTATGCCGCGAGTGTAGTCGCGATTACCTCAGCTCTCATCACTCCTGCAGTTAGTGCTCAGGGCTGTGAGACTCGCGCGGTGACTCACTCATTATATTGAACACACACGTTCAGTTTTTAATTGTAGTGTCTTCTCTAACTCAGTCACAGTAATGAAGTTGGTGGCGTTGGGAATGGCCTCACAGGTCAGCGAAGCATTCTGGGAATTGTAGTCTTTCATCCCCATGGGACAAAAATACATTTTCTGTCTTTTCTCAGTCTAGAAGACACCAAATTCAAAAATAATTTCACATTTCTACTGCATTGATGACCCAGTTTAAATACAGATTCATCTTCCCAGTGCTGAAGTACCCCTTTAAAGATGTTTTAATAATAATAAAAAAAAACTACTTTAGACAACATGTCCTCCAGCCCATACGCCTATAGTCATTTACTAAAGTTGCGCCCCTATCGACAATATTTTAATGAATTAAATACGACGCACAGGAGCGTTCTCTAAAGTTCTCCTATTGACATCAGTACACTTTCATTTTAACTCATTTTTCCCTTTTATCTGCGTAATATTTCAGCTTTTGCATAGCTCAGCTGGTAAAGCATTGCACTACACAACACCAACATGTGATCATGCCATCGTGAGTTCATAATGTGCTCATGAAGTGTGTATGATCTATAAATCACTGGGTAGGTTTAGGGATGGGGTGGGTGTAGTTGTAAATTAAAAAATATTTTTGCTAAATGGAAATATGACAAATGGTGGTAAAAAAGTCACACGCTGCATTAAAATGAACACGCATTTAGATTGGTAACGACAGCCATACGTCATTTCATGACCTCACGTAACACGACACGGTCTTTATTTTTACACCAGCTAGAGGGCGCATGACTTTAAAACGTTAATATAGGTCGTAATAAGGTGCTAGAAAAACGACCTATAGAGTCTTATTTTTTTGGAGGACAGGTTGACTTTGGGCTTTCAATGGATGTAACAAAACCATCTTCTGGCTAGTCGATAATATTTTGTTAGATAACATTTTTAAATTTGAAACTGTATTACTTGTTATGGCTTTTGTTTGATATTAATTTTAGAATAATTGAACTTAATAGTTTTGGACAATATTAGGAATGTTAACCTAATTCAACTAAATGGCATTGAATTAACCTTACGTAAAAAAATGTACGTTTACTAGGGCCGGGACTCGATAAAAAAATTAATCTAATTAATTAGAGGATTTGTAATTAATTAATCGCATTTTAATTGCATATTAATATTTGACCTGAGACCAATGAGAAGTAATTTTTCACATGTATTTTTAGTATACCATTGAATAATGACTGAATACATAAGCTTAATCAACAAAATATAGTTCATTTATTTCAGTCCAGCAGACCAGTGCAATGTTTGCCATTAAGTGTAGCAAAAGCATATCTGTGATATTTGAGGCTCGATGTGCTGCGGTGATATGCTAATTCCTTGTTGTATAAATTGCACACAACCGTGCTCTTGTCGACGCTTCCATCCTTTTGTTTTTTAAAACAAAATTTCCAATCCACGGGGCCAAGAAAAGCGGTCTCATCAGCTTCTTCGCTCATGTTCACTATGGTTTGTTGTTGTCGTGACTCCGGAGCGCTAGTTGGTGTTCCAGTATAATCGGTCCGTTGAAACTCATTCATTGAAAAACGTTCCGCGGTGCAAAAATAAGTGTGGTTACATTTTTTATTTTTTTTATTTTTGCGTAATTAATCTTAATTAACGCGTTAAAGTCCCGTAATTAATTAATCTTAATAACGAGTTAAAGTCCCAGCCCTAACGTTTACTGAAACAAACAATGTTAAAAAAATAAGTAAAGCCAATGTATCATTATTTTGAGTGTAGTTTTTGAGGAGGTCAAATCAGAACAACATTACTATATTATGGATGGACCAAACTGTGTGCCGTACCAGCTCCACTTTCCCAAACCCGCCGACACCAAGCGTGACAGGCTCTCCTTGATAGCTTCCCTCCTGGTACAGTACAGGGACCAGATCTTTCAGCTTTAGAGTGGTTTCTGGCCTGGAGACAGCAATACACAGTATATATAATTCAGCAGAATTTACTACATTATGTATAATTCCGTTTCTAACTTATTCAAAAGGCTTTATTTAGCAGTAGACAGGCAGAACACAATAAAATACTTATTTAATGAAAGGCTTTAACAAGACATTATACTGAACTATTATGTATAAATATTATACATGAATTGAGGGCCAATTAAAGGTAAGACTTAATTTTAACGTGTCCTTGTTACACGTTGCACATATTTACTATAGTAATAACACCCTATAGTAATTACACTGTAAAATGCTGTTAACTTTACTTAATGTCTTAAAACCCTGTCACTGTCCCACAGGTGGGACGCTTGGCACTCTTTCTGTGATTGCCTTTTTTCATATCCTATATTTTATTAATCATCATAAATTAGGTATCATTTGAAAGCTTACGAACTCCAAATTCAGCCTGTGAAAACCGTTTTGAAATCGGACATTGCGTTACCATGGAAACGGTCCTCTAATTTCTTCTAACAGGCTCCTCCCCCTAGTGGGCGGTGTCGTGTTTCATATTACAAAATTTATTTTAACTACTTTATACTCTAAATCTTTTCTAATCTTGACAAAACACATATCGTTGGAAAGGTCAGGTTCCATATTTGGTGACTGTTTTGTGATGGAAGTGATATTATGGGATGGAAGTGATTATTTTTACAGAGCTTTACAGGGCTGCATTTCCTGAAACCTTCTTAACTCTACGTCATTCTTAAGTTATACCTTAAGGTATCCCTTAACGTTAATATGTGTTTCCTGAAACGATCTTAGTTAAGAATACCTTCTTTAAGTCATACTTTCGTCAGGTTGGCCTGGACCACTCTTAGCTATACCTTATCACCATTAACAGTTCATTCCACTAGTGGCCACCGCTGTGAAAAAAGCTTCTTTACATGTCCGTCTATACGAATATACAGTAATTCTGAAGTTGTAATATACAACCAGTGTTCAATTAGGCTAGTTGAATTGTTTTTTTTTTAATGCAAGGATTAAAATTGTCATAAAAAATGTCATTACAAACACTAATGGTTGTTAGCTTTTTAATGATATTATCCAAAGGTACATCAGCTGGCAAACCATTAGACAGGAAAGGCTTAGGAGCCAATATAAAGGGAATGATTGTGGAGGAGTTTAGTCAAACTATGGCAGCGAGACAGAGAATAGTTGTGCTAAATCAAAGACGGCGCCGTCCGCGGAGCCATTTAGTGTATGTGCACTATTTTATAAGTTAAAACTTTAGTCCCCTGGCTACCATGTCAGAAGCTGCTATTCAAAATATATTTCGCCTACCACGACAGCAAATTCAGCAGCTTTTAGATCTTGTTGGACCAACTTTGTTGAGATAAACTGGACGGAGCTAGCTCTGAAATCCAGCTGCTGGCAGCTCTCTCTTTTTTTTCTCCACCATAGCAGCTGATGTTTTGCGTGTTGCGTTTTTATTGACTAGGCCATCTAATAATATAAATGAGATATTTACACAATAATGTGAAGCAGCTGCTGCATGGGCAATCATCGCTGGTTGTGGAGTAAATCAAGACACTATGGAAAATATATTGTAATAATTTAAATGACGTGTGATGCTCATGATGCGGTTGAACATGAGATTGCTGGTTCATGCACTCATTTCAGAATTATGTAAAAGTTAGGTGCAATTCTGTTTGATAAATGAAAGATCAACTATTTCTGAAGTGCTTATTTTATAAAAAAACATATTTTTTTCCACATAACGCAGGGAAACAGCCCCTGCATAGAGTAAATAATCGATTCTTGAGCCATCGATATAAGCCGATTCAGCACCGCCGTCACAGACAGCACTGCTAACGTCACACTTAAGAAGGGTTACCTTAAACACCCTACTAAGGTATAGTTCGGGAAACACGCCTAGAAATGGGATACCTTCAGTTAAGTTATACCTTTAGAGTCTTCATAGCGCGCAAAGAGACAACGTTATCGGGAAATGCAGCCCAGGAAAATGCATCAAAAAAACAATCAATGTGACCCAGTGGCTGTTTTAGGTACAGCGCCTTAACAAAATCTCATGGGAACTTAAATTTTTATTGATACCAACTTCAAATTTGGAACACAACTTGGTTAGACATTTGGCTTTGATTTTGTAGTAATGTTATAGTACATTTTTTTGGTAAAATATATATTTTATATAAAATAAAATACAAATATAACAGTTTTTTCATTTACAGTTAATTTAAATTAAATTATTCTTTCATATTTTGAATAGCTTTTACTTCAGCAATAATCTGCCGAGTGTTTTCTTTAAAACAAGACCAAACTTAGGTTTATATTTCAATGCATTTTTGAATTACAGCCATTTATGTTTGGATAGTGCATTTTCAAAGGGGGGGGGGGGTGACAGTTAAGGGGTTTTAAGATAATTGTAAAAATCTAGTAATCTGTACTATTCACAAATTAATGCCTTTTGTACTCGTAAAATCCAAGTTAAGATTAATTGATTGGTTTAAGTGCCATTTTGACAAGCAAAAACAATTTTTGAAGAGCAGCATTTATTTGGAATATAAATCTTTCGCAACATTATAAATATTCTTTACAGTCATTTTACATTTATCAATGTAATGCATCCTTGCTAAAAGAAAATGAGACCCCAAACTTTTAAAGAGGAATGTTTAAAATGACTAAGAGTTTGTTCTCTGTCCTATTTAAATGATTAACTAAATATCTTACCCAGCTTTCTCAGGCTTTTCATCCTCCTCCAGTGAATCGGCACTAGAAAACAATGAACATAAATAAAACCACTGATGCAAAACACTAGAAAATAGATATAGCAGTTCAAAACTGCAGAACAGATTGCACAAGTATAGTCGATAGTTGATAATGAGCCACCTGTAAACAGATCAGGAATAGCACAAAATGTTTCCACCGCCTGTCAAATATATCACAGTTAGATAGCTAGCGAAGTAATGCTTTCTGCTTGAGGATTATTTTTTTCAAAAATCATAATTTCTCTACCTAACAAATAGCAAATTCTCAGTAAACGCCACAGATGCTCTTAAGCTTGCAGACATGGCAAATTACATGTTTTTATTTATCTTGGTGTTTTCCGTTCTTTTAGACCAGCACATTATGAGAACAAAAGGAGTCTCTGTATTGCAGAAAGCTGAACAGTCTCCACTCCACAGTGAAAAAGGCCTTTCCTCTTGATTACAGAGGAAATAATAATACACCACACGGGAGCTGAAGACTAGACTGAATATCTTTACAAATATAGAAGTCACAAAGCAGGAAAACTCACTCATCATGGAGCTCAAGGCTTTCAAAAGGAATGGTCTCCTCAAAAATTCTGTGAGAAATTAAGGAAAATGTTCATTTTTCAAACAAACCCTAAATCAAAGGAATTATGAACAAATTACAGCGCCTGCCTCCACTAATATTGGCACCGTTGGTAAAATACATCTGCATTGTTTATCCTTTCATTAAAAAATGCCAAAAATTCGAACCTTTCTTTGAAGTAAAACAAGTGAGAGTGGGAGGAAAATCTCCTTATGAAATAAATGTTTTTCTCTAGTTCATGTTAGCACCCAATTATTGCATCGTCCTTTTAATTCCAGCTCTGAGTCTTCTTCTGTAATGCCGGATGAGTTTGTAGGTCTGGGCTGCATTTCCCGATAACGTTGTCTCTTTGCGCGCTATGAAGACTAAAGGTATAACTTAACTGAAGGTATCCCATTTCTAGGCGTGTTTCCCGGTCGCTTAAGGTAACCCTTCTTAAGTGTGACGTTAGCATATCGATGGCTCAAGAATCGATTATTTACTCTATGCAGGGGCTGTTTCCCTGCGTTATGCGAAAACAATTATGTGCTTTATAAAAGAAGTACTTCAGAAATAGTTGATCTTTCATTTATCATACAAAACTGCACCTAACTTTTACATAATTCTGAAATGAGTGCATGAACCAGCAGTCTCATGTTCAACCGCATCATGAGCATCACGCGTCATTTAAATTATTACAATATATTTTCCATAGTGTCTTGATTTACTCCACAACCAGCGATGATTGCCCATGCAGCAGCTGCTTCACATTATTGTGTGAATAACTCATTTATATTATTAGATGGCCTAGTCAATAAAAACGCAACACGCAAAACATCAGCTGCTATGGCGGAGAAAAAAAAGAGAGAGCCGCCAGCAACTGGATTTCAGAGCTAGCTCCGTCCAGTTTATCTCAACAAAGTTGGTCCAACAAGATCTAAAAGCTGTTGAATTTGCTGTCGTGGTAGGCGAAATTTATTTTGAATAGCAGCTTCTGACATGGTAGCCAGGGGACTAAAGTTTTAACTTATAAAATAGTGCACATACACTAAATGGCTCCGCGGACGGCGCCGTCTTTGATTTAGCACAACTATTCTCTCTCTCGCTGCCATAGTTTGACTAAACTCCTCCACAATCATTCCCTTTATATTGGCTCCTAAGCCTTTCCTGTCTAATGGTTTGCCAGCTGATGTACCTTTGGATAATATCATTAAAAAGCTAACAACCATTAGTGTTTGTAATGACATTTTTATGACAATTTTAATCCTTGCAACTAGCCTAATTGAACACTGGTTGTATATTACAACTTCAGAATTACTGTATATTCGTATAGACGGACATGTAAAGAAGCTTTTTTCACAGCGGTGGCCACTAGTGGAATGAACTGTTAATGGTGATAAGGTATAGCTAAGAGTGGTCTAGGCCAACCTGACGAAAGTATGACTTAAAGAAGGTATTCTTAACTAAGATCGTTTCAGGAAACAAATATTAACGTTAAGGGATACCTAGAATGACGTAGAGTTAAGAAGGTTTCGGGAAATGCAGCCCTGAGCCCGTTCCATAATCCAGAATCTCTTCAGATTTCCAGCTTTTTTTTTCAGTTCGACACACATTCTCTATAGCAGGAGTCCCCAAAGTTGGTCCAATCAAACACACCTGAACCAGCTAATCAAGGCCTTTATGGGCCCTAGTAAGACATCGATTAGCTGGTTCAGGTGTGTTTGATTGGGGTCAGGACAGTGGCCCTCCAGGACCGAGATTGGGGACCCCCATAATGTTCAGGTCAGGAAATGGGACGGCCTTCATTTTGTGCTCAGTGACCCATTTTTGTGTTGATTTTGATGTTTGTTTCGAATTATTGCCCTGAAGGAAGATCCAACCACGGCCCATTATCAGATTTCTAGCAGAAGCGTCAGGTTTAGATGTTTGAACCTGTGAAGAAGTCCAGGACCTCCAGAAAACAATCGGCCAGAACATTAAAGCTCCAGCGGTGTATTTAACCGTAATGGGGCTTTATCCCATCTGGTGTCATCTCTAGTGTCACCTGAGCACAGAACCAGATCCGTCTGAAGATCCAGTCGTGTCTGAACTGAATCTGCTGAGTTTGATTCTGGACTTTTCTTCAAACAATCCCAAACAACTTGTGTTTTTTACGTTTTTTTAGGCTTTCTGAGCCCAAGAGATCTGTGATCTTGGCGAGTCTTTTTCCACTCAAACGCTTCTCCTCTCGTACATTAGAACGATACAAACACACACACACACACACACACACACACACACACACACACAACCTTAATTATTGCCCTGATGGTGAAAATGGGGATTTTCAATGCTTTGATGATGGTTAATTTGAGCTTTGTGTTTCCTCATATTTACATGAAAGATAATATACTTCAGAGATATTTAACTTATAAGAATTTCTAGGGGTGCCAATAATTGTGACCAACATGCATCAGAGAAAAACAATTGTTTCATAATGAGACCCCCCCCCCCCCCCCACACACACACACACACACACACTCTCAATTGTTTTACTTCAATGAAAGGTTCGAATTTTGTGCATTTTCTGAATGAAAGATCAAAAGGATAAACAATGCAGATTTATTTTCACAGCCGCCTTTGGTCATATTTACCAACAGTGCCAATATTAGTGGAGGGCGCTGTATGTAAAGTAATATTGTCATCACGGACATCAAACTCACTCTTTATCAATGGAAAAGCAAGTGACAACTCCAACAGCTGTGCATGTGGCTGTCCTCAGGATCTCTCTGGATTGTACACAATAGATGATTTGGTTGACTTTTACATTTAAACTAGATAGAACAATTATTTATTTCTGATATAGTGCTAATGTTGTCAGGCAACAGTGACTATGGTTACCGTATTAGAGCCAGTTCTCCAAAATGTTCCCCCTCACCCATCGTACGAATTATTTTCTGCTGTCCGTTCACTTTTTTCGTCACTAATACCTAATGAAAAATGGTTGCTTTAAGTAAGATTTTGGTCACACTTTCAATTAGGTTCCAATTCTCACTATTAACCATGACTTTTGCCTCAATAAACCCAATATTACTATTTATTAAGAGTTAGTGAGGTAGCTGTTAAATTTAGATTTAGGGATGTAGAATATGATGCAGAATAAGGCATTCATATGTGCTTTATAAGTCCTAATAAACAGACAATATCTTAGTAATATGCATGATAATAAGCAACTAGTTCATAGTGAGATTCGAACCCTAAACTGAAGTGTTAGCCATTCTGTAGCTTCTTTTATAATATGGATGAGAAATATGTGCGCAGTTTCACATGTATAAATGCATACATTTAGTGTAAAAGTGCTGGAAAACTCATTTTTAGATTAAACCCTCATTAAATGCATGCACTTTATATTAAACAAAATCTCAAAGTGCTACAGAATTAAAACAATCAACAACAATAATTAAATTAGTAAATAAAGTAAAATAAATAAAACTGAAATATTAAGAAGTAACAAATATAATAAAAGCTCTGCTAAAAAGGTGGGTTTTAAGACCATCCTTTAAAGCATTTACAGTCTGTGGGGTCCGCATATAATATATATAATACAAAAACCTGTCTGCGTACAGAAATATAAATGTTTTAATGAGTTTCTTTTACCTCTCCTTTTAGAATGATATAAAAAGTATTGCCCTCTTCTCCTTCTCGGACAATGACTTCCTCGTTCTGAAACTTCACCTTGCAGGGGAACAAACATGGATAAGACATTAAATCACATCATGTTTAAAAGAAAATATTCCTGATATACAGAACAAAAGACGATCACAAATTTAACTTTAATCCATCTGTGACTAAACATACTTCTGACTTCTCTAAAATACACATTCATAGTTAAATGAGGACATCCATTTTCCCATCTCCAAGTCAGGGATTCATTGAAATATTGATATTTCATTAAATATTTGGCCAGACTTTGAAACCCTGCATCACAGTGGCGTGACGAAGGCTGTCCCAATCTGGAGGATATGACAAATTGATCCTTTGCGGCCTTGTCTACCCCAGAATTCATTACACACCATCCAACAAAAAAAAAGGTACAGTGGAGGTACAATTTTGTTCCATGGGGATCAAAATATATAACTGTATCTTTAAAGGTACACAATTGGTCCTTAGGGTCCAATTATCCCATAGTTTTCCTCAGTTCGGTCCTAGAGAGCCGCTGTCCTGCAGAGTTTGGCTCCAACCCTGAAAGACGTCTATAGAAGCTCGTATTGAGAATTAACAGGTTTAGCTTTTGATGTTTTATTGAAAAAGTTTGGTCACCATTATGGAGATCAGTGTTTCCTTTAGGTGGGCCGTTTGACTCGGATTCTTAAGTGAGTTTGTGGTTTTTGTTACAGTGGAAATAAAACATAATCTGCTCAAAACAAACAAAGTAAAAAAACAGTATCAGGAAGAATAATGCTTGACTAAACTCATCAGGCGTTTTAAATATATAGATTTTTAAAAACATTCTAAAGGGGGAACGTTTAGACACACACATAATAATAATAATCAGCAATCTCATGAATCTCAACAATGGTGACATACTTAATGCTGCAATGCATGCTGGGAGCTGTGAGTTTTATACTGGGGTGGCTTAGAAGGGTTGGAGATAAACTCTGGAGGACATCAAATCTCTAGGACTGAACTGGCCTATCCCTGACTGAGAGGTACAAAAATGTACCCCAGTGACGGCCACTTGTACCTTAAAAGGTAACATTTTTTTACTTTTTTTGACAGTGAAAAATGAAATGAATCTTGTCAAATTTCGCAAAAAAAGAGAAAAAAAACTAGCAAATGCAAATTAGTTGCATTTCCATCAAGTTGCTCGAGCGGATGACGGTGGTAACCTAGTAACCAACTGTAAATAAAAGACCATCAGGGGAAACAGCCGCAGAGATAATCAGAGATTGGGCTTAAATTGATATCAGTTCGCTACATAGTGATTATGTAAATATCAACACAACCAACACCTGATGACAATTTCTTTGTGCTTTCATTGCCATAACTAATATGTTTTATAAACTCAGTTAAAGTAGCCAGAAAAAAGGTTTTACAAGTCAAGAGCTCAACTAATGCAAACACTGATCACCATAATAGTGACTCTGTCCTTCAGTGATTCTGCTTGTTAACAGGAGGTGTTCATCACTAATGCTCAATCATTACTCAATTCATCATTTAATTGTTTTATTATAGGGCTAGTTCACCTAAAAATTAAAATTATTTCATTAATTACTCCCCCTAATGTCGTTGGACACCCGTAAGACCTTCGTTCATCTTCAGAACACAAATGAAGATATTTTTGTTGAAAGCTGAGAAAGGCTTCAGAAAGGCCTCCATTGGCATTCAGTACATTCCCACTCCCAAGACCCATAAAGGCACTAAACACATCGATCATTTTACAATGCGACGAAAATAGTTATTGTGCGCACAAAAATCAAAATAACAACTTTATCCACCAAGTTATTGACGTGAACTCGACGCATGCGCGAGAATATGACTCAGCTCCACCGTTCAATACATGACCCGGAAGAGGAGGAGCGCCGCTATCGCCTGAGTTCTTCTTCAGAGACCTACACGGAAGACAATAACTTGGCGGATAAAGTCATTATTTTTATTTTTTATAACTATTCTCGTCGCTTTGTAAAATGATTGTACAGCCGCTGTAGTGAGATTGACTTTGTGTCGATGTGTTTAGGGCCTTTATGGGTCTTGTGAGTGGGAATGTACTGAATGCCAATGGAGGCCTTTCTGAAGCCTTTCTCAGCTTTACACTAAAATATCTTCATTTGTGTTCTGAAGATGAACGAAGGTCTTACGGGTGTCCAACGACATGAGGGGGAGGAATTAATGAAATCATTTACATTTTTTGGTGAACTAACCCTTTAACTTTCACACTGCTTCAGTGTTACTTTAAACACACTTCAGTGTGGACTCAAATAAAGTAGTGCTAATTTAACAGTTTTTTTTTTCTTGGTTTTTACAAAAGATTAAAAATAATGAATATTTTGTTCACTTATGGGACTTGGAAGGGTTCAATTTGAGCATGTTTTTTTCCATTGTCACTGTCCTTGTCAGAGTCATTTCCCAGTACATTCAGCATTTGCCTCATATTCACCATCTCAACCATATTCCCAAAACTATCGTCTTTAAAATCAATATTTTGCTCACTGACAGCTTCTTCACCAGATCCAACATCAGTGGCAGTAACACTAATGTTTGATATAATATGTGTTTAAGGGTTAAGAAATAACGTTTCTGTAATACGCCTCCTGAACCCCTCCTCAAGGATTGAAAAACCACTAGCTTAAACAACAGTTTGACGTAATGAAAACTATTGCAAACAACAAAATCTTAATGATGGCCATTTTTTTGTAAGGTCTCTGGTCAGTGAGTGACTATAGGATATCATTTGCATTAATCGGTACTTTATGATGATAGGATTTCTCTCAGAATATCTTAAAACACATCTAGTCCTATTTTAAGAGCGATAAATCTGGAACATAGTAAAATACATATCCACATAGTTATAAGACAAAGTAAAGGAGATCTGGGGGACTTTTTGTGTAAACGTGCACTAAATTCTCAAAAGTGGGTTAGCAAAATTACATTTCCCAAATGCTAATACAATTTTAAACAAAATTTGTGTCTCATTTTGACAGCATCTGGTATATTTTCTCCAAAAATCCTTAATTTACAATATTTCCTTATTATAAAAACCTAATTATTATTTATAAGATTAAAGTCGTACTGACTTCCTCCATGGAATCAATGATCTTTGACAGCTGCACATCATTCAGGGCCTTCAAAGTGCGAGCCCTGGTGGAAACAATTATCAATAATAGAACTTACTCCGCAATAATAGACTTATACACATGATGGACAACATATACACACATTGGACATTGCATGCAAAGCAGCAAAGTAACTGATGTTTTTCTAATACAGGCTAAATACAAGCTTGAAGTAAAGTATCTTACGTTTTCAGGAAGCCCATGAGTTGCTCTCGTTTCATCTTGGATTTGTTGGTCATGATGCTTCGATATGTTTGTCTCTCAATACACCATAACTTTACTGCAGTGACGACTGTAGGTAAGAGAGTATTAAAACACTTCTTTACCACATCAGCAGGAGGTGACCCCCATCAGAATCATAACTGACCTGTGACAGATGCTGTGCGTTTACAGTTGTATAGAATGGCCAGTTCCCCAAACATATCGCCAGACCTTAAAGTTCGCAGATCACGTCCAGCCTGAGTGACCTTCAGCTCCCCCGCTAGAATCAAAATGAAATTTAGGTTTATCAATTCAATCTCACAATTGATTTTTTTCTTCCCATTTTAAGAGAGAACTGACCTGTGCTGAAATAGAGAATTGCATGACACTTTACTGAGTTCTTTTACGTCTTGACTTTCTTTTACATCAAGACATCCACCATACACTTCAAAAAAATTTGGAATTAAGATTTTGATTGCAGTCAAAATACAGTAAAACGTAATAGATAATTAAATTTTAAAATCATAACAAAATTATATTTCACTATATCTTAGAATGTAATTTATTTCTGTGATCCAAGCTGAATTCACAGTATCATTACTCTGGACTTCAGTGTCACATGATCCTTCAGAAAGATCACGTGACCCAGTTTTTGTTGCTTAACATTTTTTGTGGAAATTATGATAGGACTACCATTCAAATGTTTAGGGGAAGGAAGGAAGGAAGGAAGGAAGATTTCTATTATTTTTTCTAACTAAATATATTTCAGTGAACTTTCTATTTATCAAATAAACCGTAAAAAATGTATCCACAAAAATATTAAAAAGCACAACAACAAAAACATTATGTTACTCTTTTTACTGTATTTTTGATCAAATAAATGCAGCCTTGGTGAGCATGGGAGACTTCTTTCAAACGCATTACAAATATTCCATCATTTAATTAATTAATGAATTGTTCCACATTTTAGACCAGTAGTGTACGTATATATTTTTTAAAGTAATTGTTACTATGGAGGTCTGTAATGTAGTCCTACACGGGATTACTAGCCCTTGGGGTTATTTTACAGCCTGTTTTATAAAAGGTAAAAGACGCACGTGAACACAGTGTCTGGGGCTCCCACTGAGATGATTTTGACAGAAATAAAATTGCAGAGAAGCTCTGGTAATTGTTACATCACCCACCTTCCCAAATAAAAAGAATATAAACAAGGCTTAAAACACTGGCTGAATTCGGAGCTGCTTATTACCATTACTTATTAGCATGTCTTTATAGTAAGGTTATCTGTAAATATAAATATGCATTTCCGAATTCAACATCACTTAACTTAGCATGTAGTTAGTTCTCCTTACACATACACACCAGCGACAATGTACATGCTGTCTCCATCTGTGCCCTCTCTGATGATGACATCCCCAGGACGACAGTCCTGAACCTTCATCAGTTCAACCATCATACTGATCTGCTCCTCATCCAGACGACGGAGAAAGTCGTTCTTACCGATGGCCTTTGCGATCTGAGCGGCCTCACTGATTACCATACACATACAAACAAAGCATGACGTAACTTTTGAGGTTAGCAAATCAAAAGTATTGATTTATTTATTTTAAGACAAGAGTTGGGTTGGGTTGGATTCACAGGATTCTTGATTAGTATAAGTTACCTGGCAGTTTTTTTTACTCTATTGGCATTAATTTCCAGGACTTCTGTTACTTGCTCCGGGGCCATAACAGCTGCCCGACTCTGTCGAACCTCAGGCATTTCATTACTGTTTCGTTGAGTGCTGCAATCTGACAGACAACATTAGAAGTGATAAAACTCTTTTGTGTTATACATTTATAATATTGTGAAAAAAATAACTTTAGCTGAATGCTTTGAATGTTAGTTCTTCCATGTTTTTTGATTACCCAATAGGTGAACTAATCGCCCTTACTCACCCAAAGTCCAATGTATATAAGTCAACACTCAAGAGTGTTAAAAGTTACTCTGAAGCAGTATTAAAGTTAATGAGATAATTAAGTGATTCATTGAGTGATGAGTTGGCATTAGTGATGAACACCTGCTGTCAACAAGCAGAATCACTGAAAAATAATGGTGAGTCACCATTATAAGGTCACCATTATAGTGATCAGTGTTTGCTTTAGTTGGGCTATATTCATGAGATAATGTATTCATGCTGCAATGCATGCTGGGAGCCATGGATGAGTTTTGATTGCGCTGATTCTTGATGTATGTGTGTGTGTCTAAATGAAAGTGATTCAAAGCTTTTTGAACAGAACGTCCTCTGATTCAATTAAAAATGCTGGATCTTGTGCTATAAAATCACAGGGCTGCTGTAATCAGAAAATAAATCTAACTCAGAGATTACGCTTTAAATGTGTTTCATGAGTTCCCACTTACATTGTGATGGCATCTGATGAGAGTTTATTAAATTGAAGTGAGGAGATGGGGTGGTGGAGGGATGCTAAAATAAAAATGGTCAACGAGAGGAGGTAAATCTGTAGTATAAGTACACCTCTTATCGTTGATCAGATTGATTAGCTTACCATGCTCCACCTGTGTTTAATTAGGTTTAATTATCTGACGTGCTCCCCTTGTTTATTAGGTTTGATTAGCTGACGGCTCCGTTGTTTAATTATCTTTTAGTGCTCCTCCCGAAATTAGTTAATAAAACTTCACTTAGTGATTCAAATCACAACATGATGATTATGTCAAAAACATAACCAACAACATCTGATCACACTTTGCTTTGGCTACTACAACTGTCAGACAAAATCAAATATTGCAAGGGTCAAGAGCCCAACTAAAGCAAACACTGATTACCATAATGGTGACTCTGTCCTTCAGTGTTCATCACTAATGTTAAATAATCACTTAATTAATCATTTCATTATCTCATTAACTTGACATCTGAACCAGCACTGCTTCAGTGTTACTTTTAACACTATTGAGTGTGGACTCAAATAAACTCTGAGGAGAGTTCATTTAACACTGGGTTTTTACTGTGTATATGATGTATGAATTGTGCTAGCTTTAAGCAAAACCATCATTTTAATCAATTTTAACATGTTATATGTTACAATTAATGTTTCATTAATAGTAACTACGGCAGACAATTGATTAATGTTTTTTAATTGTGATTTAATCACACCATTTTAAAGGGTGATTCTCAAAAAACTATATTTTCTGCCAGCTTTTTTCATAGTTTTCATCAGCCAGTATTGTCTTACCGATCTCATCCAATCGTTTCTGCAGCACCTGTAACAATCTCTCTTTTTGTTCAAGCTGTCTCTCTGTAATAAGAAAACAATATTCTAGTGTGCATTGAAATAATCATGTGCAGTGAAGAGCAGTAATCGTTCATATCTTGGTATAGTGGTCTTACTCAGCTCCTGATTCTGGTTCTGGAGTTCCTGGTTGAGCTGGCATTCTTTCTCCAGCATTTGTCGGAGCTTCTTAAGTTGGACTTCCATTGGCCTGATGAGATTCACCTTTACCAGAGCAGCATGGCACTAACAGAGAGCAGTACAAACTCACACATCACACAGCTAACAGTTCATATTTAAACATTTAACAAAGAAATGTGTAAACATGCTGATTCATTGAACCAGTCTTTAAAATGAATGAATGACCATCATCTAATCACAGCATTTATTAAAAAGTTTTCCAGGCCAGTGGATTATTTAAAAGCAATATTACCTTTTGTGTTAATAGCACAACACACTAGCAGATATTTATAACTTAGTACTGTAGCTTTTATATAACATTAACAATAGTACTTAGTGCATGATTAGGTTCAAGAGAAGATGGAACGTCTAGGTTACTAATGTAACGCCTGTTTCCGTTAACGCCAGTCACTGACGAATTAGGATCTTGCATGAGAGCCCAATCACCTTCGAGTGGTAACAAAACAAGCCAATGGACATTGGTGAGTAAGATTTGCATTGCGAACCACACCTTGCACTGTGGGTAGCTAAGGAAGCATGCGGGACGTTCGCTGAAAGGTTCGCTGAGAAGACGAGCCCGCGCCTGGTCACTCAGCAGTGGACACAGGGATTGTGGACATGGGAGCTCATGTCCATTCCATCTTTCAGGATACAGGGATACATTAGTAACCTATGCATACCCTAACAGTCAGTCACGTTTAACATTACAAATTGGGATTCCTAAAAAAAGGCCACAATCACTACAACTTCTAGCACCCCAGGTAAGCCGCCTAATTCATGCACTAACGCCCAGGAAAAAGCAACATTCAGAGTGGAGTGAGCTATCACCCCAAGGGGGCAGGGCTCGCCTTGGGGACTGGTTCGCCAAAACTGTGGCATCTACTATCAAGTGGGCCAACCTCTGTTCAGAAAAAGCCTTTCCCCTTCTGCTGGCCTCATCTTTGTTTCTGGCTTTCTTTGCAACATATGATAGTATTTTAGTAAACACTCTAATACCACAAACTCCCATAAAAAGTCAAGAATCAAACTGCCCAACTAAAGCAAACACCGATCCCCATAATAATGGCCAAACATTTTTAATAAAACATCAGCATCTAACCCTCTTTTAATTCTCAAAAATAACTTATGTAGATGAATGGCAGAAATAAAGTCAATCTGTTTAGTACAAAGTGCAGCTGGTAATACTGTTTGTAGAGTTTAATCCTCCTCTGCTGAGATCTTGAGAGAGTTAATGTCCTCTTTTATCTTCAGTTGATTTAACATAAGGCTGTGGCTGAAAGTCAGTTCTTGTGTTTCTATTTTCTTCAATGACCTTGCTTGTTAACAACAGGTGTTCATCACTAATACTCAGTCATCACTTAATTATCTCATTAACTTTAACTCTGATTCAGAGTTATTTTAATACTCATTAGAGTGGGATAACCCAGGATCAGTTCTCCTCTGGCCAATGAATGAACACGTTTCATTAAGATTCAGACTGAAAAGAAACATGACTCAGATTGGGCATTTAGAGAAGAAACCCATCAACGAACAGACACAACTTTAAAGCATAAGCGCAACTCATAGAGGGCTCTAGCTAAAGTCATCGTGTCTACTACCACAGGGGGTAGTCCTCCACCACTTAAGTACTGTATGGTGCCATGTCCCTGAGAAAGCAGGTCCTTCTTCTGGGGAATCCACCCAGGAGGAACTGGGGCCAAACACATTGCGTTTCTGCGTTTGCAATTTGTACGGATACTTGAGAACGGCCGGATTCAAAACAAGCAGATTTAAGATTAAATGTAACCCACCACCTTTCTTGGGTACAATCAGAGGTGGACAAAGTACACAACTTCATTACTTGAGTTCAAGTAAAAGTGCTCCTGGTCAAATATTACTCTGTTACAAGTGAAAGTTGTAAAAACTGATTTTTACTTAAGTAATTGTTTTTACTTAAGTATTTGTTTTCAAAAGTACTTAAGTATTACATTTCCTTTTTTATGTCACCGCATTATTTTATTATTGTTGTATAAATGCACATTATGCCATCATGGTTTAAGCCCGTCAGTGATGCTCCATCTGACATACTAGCATACGACTAACTTAAACTCATTTAAATACTTGTAGAAAAGTTACAAAGCTCTTTATAAAGCTGCTGTCACTTTAAGGCCGAATGCACGGATCTAATACACTGATACACATCTGATATTCTCCCATCTGTTCACCTTCACTTAAGACATAATCAACTTTATTTGTGTGAATACTCTACAAAATGAGCATTTGGACATCCGCTGTCTACCATTTTGCTATAAACTATAAATCAGTGTTCAAAAACCCAAACACATTTTAAAGACTCCACTGACTTTCAAAGCTGCTACAGAAATGACTTTCGACTTCGAGGACCTTAATGGAAATTAAGTGGAGTAAAAAGAATGATATTTGTCTTTCAAATGTAGTGAACTTAAAGTCATAAGTTTCCAAAAAAATAATGCTCCAGTAAAGTACAGATACTCAAAAAGATTAATTAAGTACAGTACTCAAGCAAATTTACTTAGTTACTGTCCACCTCTGCGTACAATGAAGTAGGGGCTGTAAAACTTTGACCTCATATTTACTGTAGGGCCTGACTGTCTCCATCACATCCTTCGCCAGTAGTCTGATAGTCCAAATGAGGCCAGCATGATGGGCTGGGGAGCGCTAGCCAGGCTCACAGACACCGAGCAAGTTGAACCAGTGGGACCACAGACATACCCACTATAGGGGAGAAAGGTGGAGGACAGGGACCCGACCTGAAGGCAGAGCGTCCCGGAGTGCCAAAATTTTAAGGCAACCAGGTAAAAAAAAATGTACAGTGTTCCTATCATTTACCTCATAACACAAAGTCTGATGCCTCATCATTATGATCATCAGCTAATGCGTCAACAGCCATTATCAGAAGAACAGAAATTACAATCACACAGCACACATAAAAAAAGCTTTTATACAGCCAGTCACAAACATATACACTGTTTTATTATTGTATTATCATCTATTTCAGATTAAACTGTTTTTTAATGTCATGCAGAAACAAAATCAATGTAAATTGACACTTTTGGACAGTTTCTTTATGTTAACGCTGACCGTTCTTAGGCAGAATAAACTGGGTTACACTTTATGCTGCTAGTCAAAAGTCAGAAATAAGTAGAAATGACTTTCATTTCAATGGAATCCATTTTATGAGGCAGCATTTTAAAAGCCAATGTTAACCTTTGAGGAAATGATTAGCTAGCCTCATTGCCCTCTATGCTGTACGCTTTATGACTGAAGAGGTGTTCAGGGTCTACTAAAATCCTGCTAGTAACCATTGCTTGCTAAAGACAATTTGAGGGTTGGTGGACAACATGATGGGTAACTAGAAGCTTTTATACCTGTGCAGAGATATTAAATGTTCTTTAGATTAGAGCTCTCTGTCCCATCACATGCCTAGGATATTGCCAAGGCGTAGCTAGATAAATATAAGGCATTGCCTGGTATCCAACAAAAAAACAACAATACACTGTTAATCCATCCAAATAATACCGTTTGTCATTTCTCCTGACCATAATCAAATCTTTTATCTGTTAATGAAGCCTACCTGAACACTCAAGCTCTCTCACTCGCTCCAGATCGGTGTGTTCTGGCAGAAAGATCAGCTTGATGGACATAAATCATTAACCTGACGCTCCACCCTTCGCCACAGGTAAGAAGGAAATGTGATTAGAACAGACCTAGAAGAAAATATTCATGCTCAGACATTCCTCTTTCACTGCTCAGCAGATTCATTAAAGCTCTCAGTTATGGTTTATCAACTTCAGATGTGTCTCATAACAGTCAATAAAAGAGAAATAATAAACACGAAGGACAGAAAAATGGAGGCTAGTGAGAAAAGCTTACTTCTTAATTGCTGAGCCCACGTCTACAGGCGCAGCAGCGGTGTTGTGTAGAGCACTGAGCTCTGGGTGTCACTGCAGAATCATTTTTCTGTTTCAGGACAGCAATATTCTGTAATATTTCTGTCATTTTGTGGTTAACTAATTTCTATACAATATGAATTGTTTATCTGTTAAAAATACTGAATCTGTGCACGTCTTATGTTATTATTGGAGCTCTAATTTGTTGTCGTGTATGGTAACATGGGGAGGGGACATGTTAGTTATGACGGTGATAATACACCAATCAGGCATAACATTATGACCACAGGTAAAGTGAATAACACTGATTATCTCTTGCCATCTGTTAGTGGGTGGGGTATATTAGGCAGCAAGTGAACATATTGCCCTCAAAGTTAATGCATTAGAAAGATGGGCGAGCGTAAGGATTTGAGCGAGTTTGACAAGGGCCAAATTGTGACGGCTAGACGACTGGGTCAGAGCATCTCCAGAACTGCAGCTCTTGTGGGCTGTTCCCGGTCTGCAGTGGTCAGTATCTATCAAAAGTGCTCCAAGGAAGGAACAGCGGAGAACCGGCCACAGGGTCATGGGCGGCCAAGGCTCATTGATGCACGTGGGGAGCGAAGGCTGGCCCGTGTGGTCCGATCAAACAGACGAGCTACTGGAGCTCAAACTGCTCCAGAAGTTAATGCTGGTTCTGATAGAAAGCTGTCAGAATACACAGAGCAGCTCAGTTTGTTGCGTATGGGGCGGCATAGCCGCTGACCAGTCAGGGTGCCCATGCTGACCCCTGACCCCGCCAAAAGCACCAACAGTGGCACGTGAGCATCAGAACTGGACCACGGAGCAATGGAAGAAGGTGGCCTGGTCTGAGGCCCCAGGATGCACTATGGGAAGAAGGCGAGCTGGCGGAGGCAGTGTGATGCTTTGGGCAATGTTCTGCTGGGAAACCTTGGGTCCTCCATCCATGTGGATGTTACTTTGACACGCTCCACCTACCTAAGCATTGCTGAGACCATGTTCAGCCTTTCATGGAAACACAATATTAGGAATGATTTGTATATATTGTGGCCACAAGATATTAATTTGTGGGAACGTCATATTAACTCGTGGGAATTTGATTATAAGTCTTATGTTGAGGGAATGACATTGCAAAACAGCCTCATAGCAACCTGGAATAATCAGAAATTGATAGGCCCATAATAATATTTATTTTTAATTAAGAAAAAGAGCAGAATTAATAAATTATTATATTAACACATTGCCTATTGGATTGTATTGTGATGGTGCCAATGGACAGCAAGCATTCGAATGCAGTTTATTATTAATAAATGATAAAAGGATATGTAAGAACATTAAATAATGTAGGCCTACAAGAAAACTATTTTATCTATCCCGTCCTACAGCCTTTTAAATCTTGTCTTAATTTTTTTAAGCAACATTCCCCAACACTGGTAATGAGCCGTATCGCCCATCAGGGGCTGGAAGGGTCACGCTAACCCTGACCTCTTGAGCTCCACTAACGCTCTACTGGCCTCTGGTGGTCAAACGGCCTCCAGTTTGTGTCACGGTCACATTTAAAAGATGAGTCCAACATGTCCTGCCATCAGTTCTGTCCAGCATAAATAATGTTCAAACTGATTTAGGGTTTGTGTTCTGTAATGAAGATCCAGATCATGACCCAGAGAGAGTTGTGGTGTTTTTTATTATAATAAACAAAGACCGTTCTTGCATTGTTATCACTGATTTTCATTTTTTTGTAAGCATGAGCATTGGCATTACTAGTTGCACTGCAAAAAATGCTCTTCTTATTCAGTATTTCTTTCTCGTTTCCAGTCCAAATATCGAAATATTCTTAAATCAAGATGCATTTACTAGATCAGTAAAATGACGAGATATTTTTTGTTCTTGTTTTCTGGGGAATATATCTAAATGAAGTGAGTTTTTGCTTAAAACAGGCTAAATGATCTGCCAATGGGGTGAGAAAAATAATCTTATTTCTGTTTGGGACGGAAACAAGAAACAAGATTTCAATCAGAAATAAGATTATTTTCCTCACCCCATTGGCAGATCATTTTGCCTGTTTTAAGCAAAAACTCACTTCATTTAGATTTTATTTTCAACGAAACAAGAAAAAAATATTTACGTTGTTTTACTTATATTGTAAATGCATCTTGATTTAAGAATTGTTAGATATTTAGACAAGAAACAAGACAAAATTACTAAGTGAGAAGAGCATTTTTGCAGTTTGTGAAATACTCAAGTGCAGTTTGAATATATATATATATTGTTTACTGATCTGATGAGAGGGGTCAGGTGGGGTGAGAGGTGGGTGAGTTTAACAGATTTAGTGTCATCTTTCAGACTGGAGGGTAAGATAATATGTATCGACCTTCCTAATCCTCTGATCCCTTACTTCTTCTCCTCTTCTTACCTACATCTAACCCTCTTTTTACCACTTACTGTCTGCCACTTATAGCGGTTTTTGTCTGCTTTAGTCTATCCAGATTACAGCTAATGCTCATGTTTGTGTGGTTGTTTTGAGGGTTTGAGGGTCAAACGCAGACACTGTCACCAGACAGAGCTCATTAACGCCACAGACAAAACAAACAGCAGACTTTTTTATTATTTTGATAAAACAAGTATTTAACATTAATGAATTACCTTTAATGCTAATTATGCACAGCTCTGTTAGCTCCAATGGTTATTTATCATTAGTAAGACCCTATAATGGCACAGCAATGGCACAGTAAATTATGGGTAAAATCACATTGTTTGGTGAAAAAAGATCTTTTCCTATAAAAGATGAGACCACAATTTAGACTGTAAGAGAAACGTACCTTAGCTTGAACCATGACGTCCATATATTTAATATTTCACCTTCTTAACCCTATATGGTCCTTCGGGACAAATGTGGTCAAAATCTTTTTTTGTTTATTCCTTCAATAGTTCCCTTAATCTGAGCGGTATAAGACTTGACTGTACTTTTCCCAGTTTGCCACTAAACACACTGAGTTGGATTTGATTCAATAATGTTAAGTGGTTGGAGAAAAAAAAACTTAATTGGTCCTTAGTCCTATAGGAAATGAATGAGACTATAATTCAGAGCCATTTTTTATTTGTCCAATAAAAATTAATAAATCCAACAATGCAGATCATACACACACACACACACACACACACACACACACACACACATGAAGAGGTGAGCCTATACAACATTCTCAATGTGGCAAACGCACACACACACACACACACGAGAAGAGGTGAGCCTATACAACATTCTCAATGTGGCAAACACACACACACACACACACACACACACACACACACACACACATGAAGAGGTGAGCCTATACAACATTCTCAATGTGGCAAACACACACACACACACACACACACACACACACATGAAAAGGGGAGCCTATACAACATTCTCAATGTGGCAAACACACACACACACACACACACACGAGAAGAGGTGAGCCTATACAACATTCTCAATGTGGCAAACACACACACACACACACACACACAAGAAGAGGTGAGCCTATACAACATTCTCAATGTGGCAAACACACACACACACACACACACACACTGCCCCTAAACCGACCCATCTCACACACACACACACACACACACACGAGAAGAGGTGAGCCTATACAACATTCTCAATGTGGCAAACACACACACACACACACACACACTGCCCCTAAACCTACCCATCTCACAGACACAAACACACACACACACACACACTGCCCCTAAACCTACCCATCACACACACACACACACACACACACACTGCCCCTAAACCTACCCATCACAGGAAACATTCTGCATTTTTACTTTCTCAAAAAAACATCATTTAGTATGTTTTTAAGTCCATTTGAATTATGAGGACATTTGATATGTCCTCATAAACCACATTTATAGTGTAATACCAGTGTAATACCCATGTAGTTATACAAATTTGTGTCCTCATAAACAGGCTCACACACACACTCTATGCATTAAATAAGCCTATAAAAGAGCCTTTTTTTTTATAAAATAAAAATAAAAAGTCCTACATCAAGATTTGTGCTTCCAAATAAAACATGTTGTGCATTGTTTATTTTTACCATGTGTTACCATTTCCACTTTGTTGTTGTTGTTGTTTTGAGTTATTGAGATTTGATGTTTTTTGTTAGAAATAAAGGATTGTATAGTCTCACCCAACACAAATAATTTTTTTTAGAAATTCTACAATCTTTATTTGTGATAAAATTTTTGACATTTAGTTGTTACATCACTGGTTTATATATTATGCTATGCTACAGTACTACAGTCATATAGTGGCCAATGATATTTCATGACATTTCTAAAAGATTTTAGGTTTTGGCTGTTTCAACTTATATTATGAATTTCAACAAATTAATATCTTTACTTAAAGTAAATAAAAATTAGAATATTTTACATAAAAATATGGTACTTTTAGAGGTAGATAAAAATATATTTTATAGTTTTTATTTTATTGAAGATAGTTATATGACATTTATTTAAGAAAGAAAAGGGGATCAAATCTGAGACCCAAATTTGTCCATGAAACCTGCTCTATGAAGGACACTTGAGGATTAAATATCAAAGGTTTAATTTTTTCTTCTTCTTAAAATGAAGAAAATATATAAAGCCTTAGAATATACATACTAAAGTCTGCACTGAGGCGTGATATTTTCATTACATTTCAACGGAAGGTTTAGGTACTTTAAAAAAAAGCATTACAATGCAATAGTGATGAAGAGAGACATGTAAATGATCTGATAATCCAATAAAATACAATATATACGTTTTATTTTAAAAGTTCAAAGTGTGCTGTGAAAAAAACAATAATTATGGATTCTTGAGCTGAAACAGTGCCGTTCCAGTAAACGACTGAAAAACAGCAATCTTTTGTTCATTTGTGCTCGGGATTTATTTAGCGGTTTTCTTGAGTTAATGCTGTGTGTCTTTGCACAGGTGGGAGGTGTCTACATTACAGACAGTTTACCAGATCAGTCAAATCTGCTAATCTGACACCAGATTACCGCGGTACAATCAGCCTCTTAATCCAGTCTGTTAATCACACACAGACACGACTGCTTGTTCCACACAGAAACAGACGCATATCTATATCCACACACACACAATGCTCTGGCATGTCACTCAAAGTGGAATATTTACACATTCAAAAAAATAACTCATTGGACAAACTCAATTTAATTGAGGGCAGGTTTTCCATCCAGTGAATATGTGTCGCCCCAACTCATTAAAATCAACTTCATGCAATGAAATATAATTGAGTTGGTTCAACTCAATTTTATCAAACACAGTTTAAATTAGATGTATATACTTTTAACATGTTTTTTTTAAACGTGCCACACTTCCATCATCATACACAATGTATATAATGCAAATTTAAGAAAAGGCTGGTGTACCGCCGGCCATTAGCATTGCTCACTGAGTGCCCACAGACTAAGCCCAGGCACCACTATTAAGCATAATGATAATTCAAAAACATTACAGAAACTCCTTAATGTCCAACATAACTGCACATTAAACACTAACATTAACTAACAACACTTTCCCTTTACTGAAAAACACATAAAATAACACTAAAATCCCTAAATTTACTCTCCTAACACAGTCCCTTGCAAAGCATGCTGGGAACTACAGATCCACTGCCCAGTTAGTTATGACAACTAAAATATTTCATGTAATTTTCCTCAGGTGGTTGCTAGGGTTGTTGCTATGTGGTTGCTAAGGTACTTGCGGTGGTTGCTAGGGTACTTGGGTGGTTGCTAGGGTACTCAGGTGGTTGCTATACGGTTGCTCTTCCAAGCCAACTTCATTACATTCTTTCCTACAAACAATCATGAAGTTGGAAAAGACATTGGTATCTTTTTGTTGAAATAACGCTTATAATAGTTTAGTTTGGCTAACTCAAACTCAGCCAATTAGCTTATTTTACATTCTAGCTTGTCCTTGTTTTAACAAACATTTTAATTTGTCACACTTCTGACTTGGCTAGATCAGAAATTTGAATATGAATACACAAGGTCCAAGATCTGAGCTAATGTAACACTGATCTCCATCATGGTGACTTCAGGACAATTACAGCACTAAACAATATCATTTCTTACAGCGGCAAAGACGACTTTATCATGTGAACTCACAGGAAAACAAGAGCAGTAAGTTTCCGTTCTGTTAATTATTAACAGAATAATTAACAGATTATTCTGTTAAAAATAATTTTAGTTGTCTCCTCCCCCTAATGGGCGGTGTTAGGTCTCAAATTACAACATTCATTTTAACTACTTTATAATTAAAACCTTTTCTAATCTTGTCAAAACACATACTATCGTCAGACTGAGCCTCAAGGTTCCACTTTTGGCAAGAGGAGTTATATTTGGACAGAAATCTATTCATTTGTTATGGAGAAAACTAATTATAATGGAATGTGTGTGTCAACCGGCGGGTATTTTTGGTATTACGGCTAAACAAAATCCAATTGGGACTTACATTTTTGTGATATCAGCTTCAAATTTGGAACACAACTTGGTTAGACATATCACTTTGATTTTATAGTAATTTTATAGTATAATATATATATATATATATATATATATATATTTATAGATTTATAGTCAATTTAAACTTCCATAACTTTTTCATTTTTTATTTTTTAAATGCTTTAATGAGTGTCACCTTTAAAACAAGACCACATTTAAGTCTGGATAGTGCATTTTCATGTCTATTCTCGGGGGGGGGGGGCAGTAAGGGGTTAAACCCTTGTGGATGTAACATAAATGTGTTTTGTGTGGGGCGAGGGATGGGGGTGCAGGATGAAATAGTTAATCTGTAGCTTGTTACAGTGTTAGTGTGGATTAGGACATGTATCTCAGGATCAGATGGACACAGTGCTGGAGGGCTGGAGGCTTGGCTTGCTCCATTAAAATGCTTCAGTCAAGACTTCTGTAAAACAGACATTTGGGGGAAAAACACTTCCATATGACTTATAGGGGTGGTTGCATGCGATTTGACTTTTTTAACTTTAGTTAGTGTGTAATGTCGCTGCTTGAGCATAAACAGTATCTGCAAAGTTACAGCGCTGAAAGTTCAATGCAAACGGAGATATTGTCTTTTAAAGTTACGGCAGTTTATTTTTTTCTACAAAAATGGCCGGTTTGGACTACAACGAGCTTCTTCCTGGGTTGGTGACATCATAAACCCTCGCTAGTCTCCGCAGATTTGACATCTGCCCGTAATGGGAAGGAGCGCGGCCTTAACCTGTGCTTGGCACTTCAGCCAATAAAAATACAGGAAACTACATTTGGCCATCTGACCAATCGAAGACCATTGCGTTTTTCAGAGGGAGGGGCTTCATAGAAGCAGGAAGCAAACGAGCCGTTCAGAGGACAGTGGAGACAGCGGTGTGGAATAAAGGGAGAATAGAAGAAAAATACAGCGTTTATAAAAAAAGAAGTATTGAGACATGTTATACTGCGCCCCATAAACACAACCAAGCCTAGAAAAGAAAAAAACAGAACCATCCCTTTAACGAATTTGCTTGGCTTTCTCTCTTTTGCACACCTTAATTTCTCATCCTACTCGTGTCGTGACCTCGTATGAGATTATGTTTAGGGTGAAATCAGGGCATTTGCAGGAAGATTATGTTCTGGCTGTTAGACATGAATTGTGAATTTTACTGGAGTGCTGGCGATTTGTGGTTAGGTTCTCTTTTTAAAAGTATCATTCTTTAAAAATCTTACCTAAAATGCTCCCACTGAACATAACAGAAGAGTTTTCAGCAATCTCTTTCACTAAACAATATATGTAATATATATTTATACTACAGGGTTGATGAATGCTTGAATCTGATTGGTTGACAAACGTAAGGTGTGCAATTATTTTCAGGGAACCTTTCACCTTTCAATCAGAACCAGCATTAACTTCTGGAGCAGTTTGAGCTCCAGTAGCTCGTCTGTTTGATCGGACCACACGGGCCAGCCTTCGCTCCCCACGTGCATCAATGAGCCTTGGCCGCCCATGACCCTGTGGCCGGTTCTCCACTGGTCCTTCCTTGGAGCACTTTTGATAGATACTGACCACTGCAGACCGGGAACAGCCCACAAGAGCTGCAGAGCTGGAGATGCTCTGACCCAGTCGTCTAGCCGTCACAATCTGGCGCTTGTCAAACTCGCTCAAATCCTTACGCTTGCCCATTTCTCCTGCTTCTAACACATCAACTGTGAGGACAAAATGTTCACTTGCTGCCTAATATACCCCACCCACTAACAGGAGCCGTGATGAAGAGATCATCAGTGTTATTTACTTCACTGGTCATAATGTTATGCCTGATAAGTGTAAATGTATGTATGTGAATTTATAATATGTATAAACTGTTATATATAATTTTATTGTACTAAGGTTTTTTTTTACATGCAAATTTCAAATGTGCATGTGTAACTCCACACACGTGTGTGTGTGTGTGTGTGTGTGTGTGTGTGTGTGTGTGTGTGTGTGTGTGTGTGTGTGTGTGTGTGTGTGTGTGTGTGTGTGTGTGTGTGTGTGTGTGTCAGAGAGATTACACTTCTCACTGTATTACTCGCAGTGTCTAAATCAGATTTGCTCAGACATTATTACCACATTGATTCCTCAACGAGACGTTATTAGGCACCTCAGATTAACATCTCCAGCCCCCCAGGATCATTAAAAGTGCTAGTTTGCAATTTTTTGCCCAACAGTAAACCTCCCCAATTACATAGTGCTTAACACACACAAAGACACAAACACAACAGCTTTGTTATGCACAAGACAAATGTATTATTAGGTCAATGATTGCACATTTCAAGACTCCTAATGGAATCACTATTGTGTTGTACTTTTGAAATGAGAATCAACTAATAATCAAATTAATACATTATCAAGACTATTATTATTATTTCAGATCTATAGTTTGTACTTATATAATTACATTGTACAGGACAGGAAAGGAGTATCTTTTGGGTATTGTTTAAGAATATCTACTCTAGTTTATGTTAGTAATTCTCATTAGCCTTCTTTGGGATTAGTTCAAAATTATGATAGAGATTTCGATAGGAAGGTTTTCTTGACTAGGGCGACACAAAAATGGATTTGGTTTACTAATGGTTTAGGTCATCAAAACTTCTGATAGTAAGTAGAAATAGATGCTTGTATGGCAAGCCATTTTGATGTTTATTCATTACCAGAATATGAAAACTTGATATACATTTTTCACCAATTAAAATGCTAATTTCTGATTATCAGAAATTTTGTCATCACTCGCAGAAATATGAATTCTTCATATCAACAATTCAATTTCAACTAGTAAAAAAATGAATTTAACATGTTTAAATACATGTACAGATATTTTTGATATCAGTAATTAGTGAAATGCCATTCAAATTCAATTATTGATATCAATATAATTTCCAATATCTGGCTTTCTTACTAGTAACAATCTTGTTGACATCAAGAATTGAATTTTAATGGCAGCATGGTGACATTTCACTAGTGAAAAAACAATTACTGATATCAAGAGTTTTTAGTTAAAATTTAATTGTTGATATCAAGAAATGTAGATCCTGGGAATGAATAAAAGTCAAAATGACTTGCCATACCAATACCGAAACTTAACAACTACCTTACAAACTATTAATAAGCAGTAATTAGGGATTTATTTAGGCAAAAAATGTAGTTAATAGTGAATATGTGTTCGCCAAAATAGTTTCCTGGAATTTCAACTAGTAAGATCTTGATATCAACATTTGAATTTGGATTGCGCCGTGACATTAAACTATTGAAAATACAATTAAAGATATCAAGAATTATAGGTTTTACTAGTGGAAATGTAATTCCTGATATTAAAAATAGCCATTAATACTAGTAAAAATCCAGTTTTTGGTATCAAAAATGAGTATTTTAACTTAATTGTAAAAAGTTATTTGTCAATATCAAGAATTGATATGCTGGGAACGACTAAAGTCAAAATGGCTTGCCATTAAAAATATTACAAAGCAATAGTATAACTTTTATTAAAACCTTAATTTTTTATATCAATTATTATGTGGTTACTAGTGCAAATGTCTATCCTTGAGTAAAAACTCTTAATATTAGTAATTGTATTTTCACTAGTGAAATGTCACCATAGTCAAAAATGACTAAAGTCAAAATGACATATATAAAATAAAATAACAGAAATCAAGATTTATACGCTCTAACAAATGCTGGGTTAAAAACAACCCAAGTTGGGTTAAAAATGGACAAACGCAGAAATTGGGTTGTATTGAATGAGTCCATTTACTAGGGTTTAAACAACCCAATTTCTGGGTTTGTCCATTTCCAACCCAACTTGGGTTGTTTTTAACCCAGCATTTTTTAGTTTTTACTAGTTGAAATGTAATTCCTGATATCAAAAATTGCCATTATTACTAGTAAAAATCCTATTTCTGATATCAAAAATGAAAGTTTTAACTAGTAAAAATGTAGTTGTCGTCATCAAGAATTCATGTGCTGGGAATGAATAAAAGTCCAAATGGCTTGCCATAAAACAGATATCAAGAATTATAGTTTTTACTAGTGTAAATTTAATTCCTGATATCCTAAATCCATATTTCTGTGAGTGATAACTTCATTGTTGATATCAAAAATGAGCATTTTAACTAGTAAAATTTGAATTTTCGATTATCAAGAATTCATGCTGGGAATGAATAAAAGCTTGCCATGTGCTTGTACCATTATTACATGGACAAAAGAATGTAAAGAAACACTTTATAGTGCTATTATAGTTATTCCATACTCTCATGTTGTATTTGTATAAGCATTATTTTGAGAATCAAAGCCGATGTTCCGGGTAGTGCACTAGATGGCAGCACAGAATGACTCTCTGATTGATGTGAACCGCTCATAATCAGGCCTGTTTCTCTATGAATATTATAATAAAAACTCCTATCGGACATATATGTGTGTGTGTGTATATTTATACAGGTGTGATGATAAGCCGTGTGGTCGATCAAGAACTCCTGTAAATTGTGTGTCTTATAGTTACAGAAAAGTTTGGGGTTTTGGCCGGGTTTGTAACCGTCTTTGCCTGTTTGGCTGGAGGGATTGTTAATCATTTTAACTTAACTGGAGAAATCAAACAAGTTTTAACTAGTTTACCATTTTCAGAATAAATTGAGAGAGAGAGAGAGAGAGAGAGAGAGAGAGAGAGAGAGAGAGAGAGAGAGAGAGACGGGATGGAGGGGGATTTGGAGCGGGATGGGGGGGGGGTCAGAGGGGGGAGAGATGGGGCACTCACACTCACACACACACACACACACACACACACCAAACACAAGCTCTCACACTGACACACACACACACACACGCACACACACTCATGGCAGGAGTCAATCAGTCAGTCATTACCTCAGGATGTGTGTGAGCTGTCCACATCAACACACGGTAAGAACTTTTTCTTCCTCTCTAAAGTCATGCTAGTTTTATCCTGATACTCTTTTTCATCTCTTTTATTCCCCTCTCGTTTCCAAATTTATTTTCTCTTACATTGCTAAAAACCATCTGAAGGTAAACCAGTCTCTACAGTAATGATTAAGGGTTTAAACGGTTTATTGGTGGTTAATGCTAATGTTGTAATTAAAGCTAACGTTACAAAATAAATGTTCCGTTAATTATTTCTTAATTATTGCTTGTAGATTTTTAATAGGTAATTATAATTAATTATAAGGTAGTTTATAATCTAGCTCTGGCTCAATATGAAGGGAAACGGATTCACTTTTTTAATATATAACTTAAATACATGCTAATTAATAATAAAATGTAGAAGCTTGCATAATCTCAAGGTGTTTCAGTAATATTTTATCCTCATATTTGTACTATTTTTAGTCAATGTAACCATTTAAGTCTGTCTTTTTGCTCGTTACTGTATTAAAACCATTTTTTAATACATTTCAACATGAAAATGTATAGATAAGATGTGTTTATAATGAACATATCTATATCTATAGTTTATGTGTCCTCAGAAAACCCACTATTGTTTGAGTACATTATGTTAAGGAGCAGCCGTTCTGTGGAATGACTAGATTGATGGATTAAGATTATGGGATTGGATTTAGGCCTTTCCTCTATTAATCTCAAACTGTTTGCCACACACACATCAACATGATTCATAATTAGCCAATACTGTAAATAAAGAGCCACAAAGGTTCTTTAAAACTGGTTTAAAGATAACATATGTCTTACATTTTATTCTTTAACAATGGTGTTATCATCCATTATTGTAATATCAAGCCAGTTTTGTGAATCTTCTTGTCTCTTGACTCTTGTGTCTAATGGATTCCCAGCAAGCAATAGCCGTCATTTCACCGTCTCGGTTAACTGTAGACCCCAATATAATCCGGCCATGAGGAAACCACTTCTAGCCGAAACAATCTTGAGTTTGATTGCATTTTGTTTTTGCCTAAATAACTTGCGAGATGTATGATATTCCATCATGTAAGCAAAGTCAACAGTGATAAAAAGGTGTTTGGTTTCATTTATTTGACATGTTCATGTTCTTGATGACTATTCTTGGGCTAGGGTTAGACATCTATTGATGCCCAAATTTTGCCTCGTTTTAGCCTAGATGTCAGGGCTGTGTTTGGACAGCTATTAGACGTCTTTTAAACGCTGGGAAGTATGTTAGTCAGTACCTCTTAATGAATTCAAACTATCATTTAATCATAGATTATCAAACAGTACCTGCACTATATGGAGTTAAAATTAAGGGACTTTGACTTTTTGAACTTGACCTTTTTATTTATTTATTCAGATCCCCAATAACAACCTACATAAACTTAAGACAGTACAAAAAATATTTTGGACGTTTAAATAAATACTTTCACAATTTACCTTATTTAAGCAAAATGCAAATGGAGTCCTTAAAAAAGTTTTTTGGTAAAAAATCTTTTGGCGCAACAATTAATTGGCCAACTAAAATTAAACACATTAATTCAATCAAATGAAGTTTTATGAGTATTTAGAACTTTCCTTACTTTTTCTTTTGAGTTCACAGAACTGAAACATTTTAAGTAACCTGAACTTGTTTCTTTTCATTTAGACAAACTTAAATTTAACTTTATATTTAAATAGTTAAATGTATGAATTAACTTTATATTTAAATAGTTAAATGTATGAATTAACTTTATATTTTTTGCCAGTTCTGCTTACTTAAACTTCGAATTTCTTAACTTTAAAGCTCCACTGTGTGATATTTTCCTCATCTAGCGGTGTAAAGGTATATGACCATCCAGTGAATATTAGTTTCTGTTCCTCTCAATTCTGATTTCGTTTTAACTCCTACGGTGGCCGATTTAGTCCAAGTTTAAGATGGCATCCGGTTCGACCTCGTCTATGAGTGTCATCGAGTGTTAAAACGCGAAAAGTAAAGCTTGAATTTACGGGTATGTCCCTCTTTGGCTAATGTACTTTCAAGATGGAGGGGCAACATGGCGACCGTCATTCGAACCCCTCACCCGTATGTGTTTTCAATGGCATATTATAAACTTACCAGAATACTTTATTACTTGAAAGAAGGAAATATACATTAATGAGCACATGTATTTTTGAAAGAACTAAGTGTTTTTAGCTAAGAAGAAACTAAAAAAGTTACACAGTGTAGCTTTAAAAAATGTAGGCAACTGATTGCCTAATTTTTTTTTTACTTTTGCCAGTATGAGGTTTACACTGTAGTTATAGCTCCATAAATTTCCACTACTAAAACTATTTTAATTTAGATTACATGATCATTTTAAGTTAAATGTGTGAATTAGCTTCAAGTGAAGAGCTAACACAATGTATGATTACAAAATAAAAATCTGCCAGTTCTATTTACTTAAACTTTGAGTTTCTTAATTTAAATATTTTTAATAATGGAAACCTGATTATCTTAAACTAGCTAATTCAACAAATGCTGCCTTGCTAATTGGTAACACAATGCTTTGATATCATTTGCATAGCGTATCACTTGCTGAATGATTACAACAATATAAAACATAGAACATTTAATATTAATCTGTACTCAAACTAAGCTCATCCTCCACTCGTCACCATGATGGAAACCCCCCAAAAAAACCAACACAACAGAATCTCTTCTGAACTAGCATAACCAACACTACTAAATCTCTTGCTTAACATTAATCTTCCACAAAAAACATAATATATCTCTTAATTGTAGCAATTACTCTCCCTTGTTTTGAGTATCATGGCAATATAAATCCAAGTCCAGATTCGGTTAAATTTAAGTTTGTCTAAATTAAAAGAAACAAGTTCGTAAAACTCAAAACAATGAAACAGTTCAGATTACTCAAAATGTGTGAGTTTTGAGAACTCAAAATGAAAAGAAAGTCCTAAATACTCATAATAGTTCAGTTGATTGAACTAATTTGTATAAGTTAAGTTGGCTCAACTCAAACCAATACAAAAAACATAATATAACACTTAATTTCAGCTTTTACTCTCCCCTTTGAGTGTCATGGCAAAGTATGCCGTTAAATATAAATCCCAGTCTAGATTCGGTTAAATTTAAGTTAGTCTAAATTAAAAGAAACAAGTTCAGAGAACTCAAAACAATGAAACCATTCAGATTATTCAAAATGTGTGAGTTTTGTGAACTCAAAATGAAAAGAAAGTTCTAAATACTCATAAAAGTTCATTTGATTGAACTAATGTGTTTAAGTTGAGTATTAGGGTTCACAGTGACGGAGAAGAAAGTGGCTGTCTTCTCACTATCTTTTCTCTTTCTTTCCCTCTGCCAGTTTTAGATGATAAAACTGGAAGCCTAAAACAATTTGGCACATTATTGTTCCTCTCTCTGTGTAAAAACTGAGGTCTGTTGTTGTGTGCCTTTAAAACTAAAAGACAACAACGATTTCCTGTTGACCCAGTGATGTCTTCGTCTCTGCCGCTGCCCTCTCTGCCCCCAAGCCCCCTGGCCATGGAGTATCTCAACGACTTCGACTTGCTCAAGTTTGAAGGGAAGCCAGACACCCCTCCGCCTCCTGCAACCTGCTTATATCCCAAATCAGGCATCCATCAGGAGACGACCAGTTCTCCGTATGCTCCTTGCCCTCCTCCCGACTCCAGTCTCAGCTCCAGCCCCTACACCTCACTCCCTCCATCCCCAACGCTCAGTGACGGACACCCTCCTCCATCTGCATCCTCCTCTTCCTCTTCTCTCTCTTTCCCGCTGTCCATCTCCACTGGATACATATCTGGGCAGAGCTCCGGCTCTCAAGGAAACCTAGATGGGAGTCCAGCCACTGGAGGCCCCGCTCCGTGCTCAAACCCAACTTCCCTGGAGGATCTGCTCTGGTTGGCTGCATTGCAGCAGCAATTTGGCGGAGAACCTGGAGGAGCCGCATCTCTTCTTGGAGCTCTTGGGGGAGTTCCGGAGCGAGGCGACCGGGATCGAGGAGGATTTCTGGGATGTGAGGATGCAGTGGAGGCCCTGCTAAACTCCGCTGCTGCTGCCGTGAATTCACAGGTATGAGCTTAGACATTTGGACTACAAATTTGTTTGTGTGTCAGACCGAAGCAAATGAATACAAATGCTTTGAAGCTCAAATTTGGACGCCAATGCATTCCAAAATTTGTTGAGTAACACATTACATAGCAATGCAAGTACATGTTCTTGGTAACACTTTAAATGGGTCATATAATGCTATTTTTGTACAAGTTAATATGATTATTTAGTGTCTAAATTAGAATTTAGTAATATACTTTAATTAAAAATTCTCCTTACCTGGACAAAAACAGACCTGTTTTCACCAAGCCATTTCAGTTCATACGACTAAATGATAACGAGCTTTGCCCACCCCGCCCCTCTGTTCTGTGGGGCGTTTTGACACACTCGTGTGAAGTGTTGTCCTTGACAACAGTTGCGGTATATTTTGGAGAAAGAATGGCAACGGGAGTCTCTAAGACACATCGTATCGATTTGAACCCAAAACAAGATGACAGCCCGGCGAGCTGAACGTTTCTGAATGGCTGGTTAACGTAATTTCACTTAGTTCTATCTTTTTATGTTCTGGCAGGGTAACGTTAGCGTACCGTACACTGTCAAAAAAAAGAGTACAAAATTGTACCTTTTAAGGTACAAGTGGCCGTCACTGGGGTACATTTTTGTACCTCTCAGTCAGGGATAGGCCAGTTCAGTCCTAGAGATTTGATGTCCTCCAGAGTTTATCTCCAACCCTTCTAAGACACCCCAGTATAAAACTCACGGCTCCCAGCATGCATTGCATCATTAAGTATGTCACCATTGTTGAGATTCATATGCTGATTATTGATATCTATGTGCATCTAAACTTCCCCCTTTAGAATGTTTTTATAAATCAATATATTTAAAACGCCTGATCTTTGGCAAGCAAGTATTGTTGGTGAATATTATTGATTATTATTTTTATTCAGTGATGAGTTTAGTCAAGCATTATTCTTCCTGATATAGTTTGTTTAGATTCTTTTGTTTTGAGCAGATTATGTGTTTTATTTCCACTGTAACAAAAACCACAAACTCACTTAAGAATCCGAGTCAAACGGCCCACCTAAAGCAAACACTGATCTCCATAATGGAGACCAAACTTTATCAATAAAACATCAAAAGCTAAACCTGTTAATTCTCAATACGAGCTTCTATAGACGTCTTTCAGGGTTGGAGCCAAACTCTGCAGGACAGCGGCTCTCTAGGACCGAACTGAGGAAAACTATGGGATAATTGGACCCTAAGGACCAATTGTGTACCTTTAAAGGTACAGTTATATATTTTGTTCCCCAAGGAACTAAATTGTACCTCCACTGTACCTTTTTTTCTGAGAGTGTAGTGAGATACGAATGTTTATTGATGTTTACATTAGTTTATTGACAGATTGATGTTACAGCTAATGGTCATGAAAAGCTTTTTTCAGTAAATGTAGGCTTGTCAGTGATGTGTAATGTTATCTATGCAGTGTTAGGTACAACTGTCAGGGCTGAAGCACTGACTTTAGGTCACCACAGGAGGAATGTTTCAACAGACACCGTTATAAACCATCTTCAGAAGCAAGCTAAGTGTAGTGTTACCACATTAACTTTATCCCCAGCGTACACGGTTTGTAATAACACAATAAACATAACGTGTTGTTCATTATAAATGTGAGATTATGAATTATATTGAGAACGTCATACATAGAAAAGCATGCCGTAACTAACCCTGTAAACTTTAGCCGCATTCATTCATTGTGAAGCGTGCAGGCATTTCAAACTACACTCACTTCTTCTGGGGGTGCAGCAGGAACAGGAATAGTTGGTACCGATCCTTTATTCAGGAGCAGCTTCGTAGCAAAACCTGCTTCATAATAACCTTTGTTTATAAAACAGTCGGGTGAGAAATGATTCGCATGGTGCAAACATGAAAGCATCGCTGTTGATCGGGGGAATATTCCCTTCGAAAATAAAACTCAGCCACTGCGTCTTCAGCGGTTCGGATTTAGGAACATCAGAATGACTGTTGTATTCATTATTACACTCAAGAACAGAACACCACCATCGCTTAGACGCCATTTTGCTCCAGTGAATCAACAATGGCGGACTATGATGTAGAGCCCTGCACGGGCCTCAAATCTAGGCCCTAGCCCGGCCCGGGCCCGAGACGCTGAGGCCCTAGCCCGGCCCGTGTCCGACAGCTTATCAAAATTCTCGGCCCGAGTCCGACTAGAGCCCGTTTTTTTTTTTTTTTTTTTTTTTTACATTGTTGCAGCCATTAAAATAGTTCTGTTTTGTTTTTAATGTCAAAGTAGTTATTTTTCGTTTCGTTTCTTTAGTACGTTAATTTAGAAAAATGTTTAGAGCATTTTTTTGTTTGTTAAATTAATGTTTTAATTTTTTTAAGTGACGACCAAAAGCGGCCAGCGGCCGACAGTGAGTTAACCGCATATTTAATTAATTTAGTCTCTCAAATCAACTCTTGACTTGTCTTGCCTATAATAAAATCCATAAAACACTTCAAGCATCACAATGTTAGTTAATTTCGCCAACTATTACCACCAGTAGCCTAAAAGGCATTTTTGACGAGCTGAGGCAGGCTGATTCTGCTCGCGGCTCTCGCAAACGAAGCTAAACAAATAAAATAAAAAAAGCACATGCAGGTTGTCTTATAGCCTACCTTACACCTACGCAAATGAATATAAATCCCATCTTCAATTCCCGGGGTATATGCTCATTTAACGGAGTTTACAGCAACGGAAGCAAAAGATTAAGATGCATTTTATTCAGCAGCTTATTTCAGATTCAAATACCACATAAGAGAGCGCGACGCACTGGTAAGATAATGATCTCATTCATCTCATTCATTTTTATTGAAGATGATGGTGTTTTTGTCTATCTTAGACTTATTTTAAGTTTCATTTACGGCCATTTGCGTTGGCTTGCATTAGTCATTTGCGGCGATGCGTGTTGCAGCACCATATCTATCTGACTACAACATATAGCCCATAAAACATTGTGACACATAATGACATAATGTTTGAAAGTCTGTAGGTTAACATAAATGCAGATAGGCCTAATTGTAATAATAAAAGACAACATAGCCTAATTATCGATTTTGAAATATTAAACCAGTCAATACAGAACGAATTATTCTGTAGCCTTTTGCCGTCAATACCATGGATATGGTATGGGCCGGCTACTGCCGAAGTTGTCTTTGCTGTATCAATAGGCAATATATTTATATTTAACATGAAGTATAGGGCTTCCCTGTACATTAATAGCACCAGACGCCCCGCGGATGACACGCAACAGAAACGCCATGCTCACACCACGCTTGCAGTGTGTCTCCGTGCTGAAGAAAGGCGCGCTGCTGCTATCGCGGACTCTGAACCTATGCTCTGAACACTGTGCGAGCCATCTTGACAGTCGCGTTAGCTATTATGGTCTCGTGTTGTTTCCACCAGCGCAGAACTCATTGTTCCTTTTAATTGATAAAATAAATATAAAACGAAGGAGAAGCCTATAAAAAGGCCCGAAGCCCGGCCCGCGTTTTAGGTATGACATGAAAATTGGCCCGAAGCCCGGCCCGAGGGGCGTAAAAAAGTCGGGGCCCGTCGGGCTTGGGCATAAATGCAGGGCTTTACTATGATGAGCTCGCTCAGGGCGGGTCTGTGTTGAAACGCTGCTGTCAATCAACAGTCTTGGGAGGGGCGTGTGTGACGTCACATGCTCGAGCGGCTCGATTTGAGACAGGGGAAAACATATAAGGAGATATAAAATAAACTCTGGATGGATTTTTATTATTATAGGACGGTTGTGTACAGGCATTGCCAAAACACATTTCCACACAATCAACATGTAAAAGTGCATGTACCATCATATGACCCCTTTAATATTTGGAACACATATTCACTATTTACAATTACTTGTGCCTCAATAAACTCCTAATTTACTGCTTATTAATAGTTAGTAAGGTAGTTGTTAAGTTTAGGTATTGGGTAGGATGTGGTGTAGAATATGGTCAGGCATTTACCTCTCACAGGTGGGACGCTTGGCACTCTTTTTTGATGGCCTTTTTTTCGTATCCTATATTTTAGTAATAATCATAAATTAGGTATCATTTGAAAGCTTACAAACTCAAAATTCATCCATTGAAAACTGTTTTGAAATCGGATGTTGTGTTACCATGGAAACGGTCCTCAAATTGCTTCTAGCCTAGTGGGCGTTGTCATGTCTCATATTACAAAATTTATTTTAACTACTTAATAATCAAAGTCTTTTCTAATCTTGACAAAACACACATCGTCGGAAAGGTCAGAGTCTCAAGGTTCCATATTTGGTGACTGTTTTGTAATGGAAGTGATAATTGGACAGAAATTTACAGGAAAATGCATAAAAAAAACAAGCAGTGGAATGTCGATTACACCCGGTGGCTATTTTTAGTACTGCCTCTAAACAAAATCTCATGGGAACTTCAATTTTTGTGATATCAACTTCAAATTTGGAACAAATCTTGATTAGACAAATGGCTTTCCTTTCATAGTAATTTTAGAGTAAAACATTTTTTTTAAATATATCTTTTATATAAAATAAAAAATATTTAGTACAGTATTTTTCATTTACAGTTAATTTAAACTTTTATAACTTTTTTAATCTGCTGAGTGTTATCTCTAAAAAAAGACCAAAGGTTTTATTGAGGTTTATATTCCAATGCATTCTTGAATTACAGCCATTTAAGTTTGGATAGTGCATTTTCATGTCTATTTTCAAAAAGGGGGGTGACAGTTAAAGGGTTAATATGTGCTTTATGAGTACTAATAAATATCCTAGTAATATGCATGATAATAAGCAAATAGTAAATTGTGAGAATTAACCCTCAAATAAAGTGTTACCGTATTCTTTGGTCTGACTTCTTACTCTGTGGGATAGGCATGGCAACAATTTGAACTAGGAATGTGACGGTGAGAAAATGTTCCCACCTGTTAGTCGACGAGTGACAACACCAGTAAAACCAGTATCACCGACGGGTGCTTTTGAATCACTAATTCTAAACCAAAAGTAAAACACTCATGGCTGCTCTGGCATTCATAACAGTGCGTAGCAAAGCGAGTGTTTTCAACGAATTCCTTTGGAAGTTAAGCTTCCATAGACATGAACTAAAAACACGGCAGTAGGCACGCATCGTGAATGCCTTTGTGCCGTGCTCATTTACTTTTGGTTTAGAATTAGCACCAATTTGGGTGAAAATTAAAATTCAAAATCAAAACGACGGTGGGGGCGGTGTCGTGGTCGGCAAGGGATGTAACCGGTGTTTCACCGTCTATCGCAGCAAGCCTAATTTGAAGAGGAAGTTAGGTCAAGTTAAAGCCCAGGGGTGCTTCTCAATATCCCTCCTCGTTTCCTCCATCCTATGACCTGGAAACCGATGGAGCTCAGCCATCTTGTAGGAGATCTCAATTCTTTAATTGCACAGCGAGGAGGTGAAGAGTGAAAAAAAAACCACACCTGACAGTTGCAGAATAATACCAAAGCACAAGAAAATGAAAGAAACAAATAGAACGAATAAAAAGCAGTTAATAACTGTAATTCGTTGTTAATAATAACTGGAAATATTAATTAAAATATGGACAAATGTGGTATTTTGTGGAGGCTGAAGCTCACAATATAAATAGTGATCTCTAATGTTCAAGAATTAACATTAATTCCCGACTAAATCCTGCGGTGCAGAGTCATTCTTATTCGACGTCACTTTAAAGTGACGTTAAAGGGAGCGAGGATATATCAATTCACTTGATTCAGTTCCTCCGCCCTCACGTCTTTTCCTCGCGTCCTTCCCTCGCATCCTGAAGGGCCGGAGCTGGAGCTAAGACGCGAGGAAAGGAAGCTAGGAATGGAAACGAGGATGCACAAATAAGAATTGGGAAGCTCCCCAGGTTTCTCTATCGCACCCTTGAGTTTAGTTTATTACCTCTACAACAATGGAAGACCACACATTTAGGGGCAGATTTACTGGGTTAGACCCTACTCTGAAGACCGTCCTTTCAAAAGGAGTTCCTAAAAGTAAAATCGTTCCTAGGTCCTGCAGTGTGAACACGCCAAAATCTGGGTACTTACAACAAAAGTAGAAACTATGAAAAGGTTCCTCTGGTGCAAAAGCCCTATGTTGCACCTCGATAACAAGTGTACATCCGATGATGTACGGCTGTCCAAATTCACTCTCTTGCTTTCATTTACTCCTTCAAGTGACCCATTAGTGGACTAACGTAGGGGACAGTGGTTGAGGGTTTAGGGGGCGATTTTGAAAACAGCCCTGGATTAGTTGGTTCAAGTGTGCTCAAGGTAACACTACAGCAGGGTTTGCCAACCATACCTTCCTATAGACTTCAACACACCTGCCTGTAATTCTTAAGTAACCCTGAACACCCTATTTGGGTTAAGAGATGAACTCTGCAGGGCGGTAGGGTTGAGCCCCCTGCTTGCAAGAAGGGTGTCCTAGAGCCCCAGACACTGGACATTTTGCAACCTGTCCTCCAAAAAAATATGACTCTATAGGTCGTTTTTCTAGCACCTTATTACGACCTATATTAACGTTTTAAAGTCATGCGCCCTCTAGCTGGTCTAAAAATAAAGACCGTGTCGTGTTACGTGACGTCATGAAATGACGTATGGCTGTCGTTACCAATCTAAATGTGTGTTCATTTTAATGCAGTGTGTGGACTTTTTTTACCACCATTTGTCATATTTCCATTTAGCAAAAATATTTTTTAATTTACAACTACACCCACCCCATCCCTAAACCTACCCAGTGATTTATAGATCATACACACTTCATGAGCACATTATGAACTCACGATGGCATGATCACATGTTGGTGTTGTGTAGTGCAATGCTTTACCAGCTGAGCTATGCAAAAGCTGAAATATTACGCAGATAAAAGGGAAAAATGAGTTAAAATGAAAGTGTCCTGATGTCGATAGGGGCGCAACTTTAGTAAACGCTCCAATGGGTCGTATTTCAAGGACGTGACAAACGACCTATCTAGGCGTATTGGTTGGAGGACATGTTGATATTTTGAATGTTTTCTTCATCTCACACATCCATTTCATGTCTTGGAGTCTCTATTATTGAACCGATGACCTGTGATTGATTAGAGCAACATACAAAACAGTGGCCAAGGGACTTTTTGAGCTCAGAGGAATGCACTGCAAAAAATGCTCTTCTTACTTAGACATTTTGTCTTGTTTCTAGTCTAAATATCTAACAATTCTTAAATCAAGATGCATTTACTAAATAAGTAAAACGACATGAGATATTTTTTCTTGTTTTGTTGAAAATAAAATCTAAATGAAGTGAGTTTTTGCTTAAAACAGGCTAAATGATCTGCCAATGGGGTGAGAAAAATAATCTTATTTCTGATTGAAATCTTGTTTCTTGTTTCCGTCCCAAACAGAAATAAGATTATTTTCCTCACCCCATTGGCAGATCATTTTACTTGTTCCAAGCAAAAACTCATTTTGATGTTTTTCATCAAGAAAACATATCTTATGTCATTTTATTTATCTAGTAAATGCATCTTGATTTAAGAATATTTAGATATTTGGACTGGAAACAAGACAAAAATACTGAATAAGAAGAGCATTTTTTGCAGTGTGTGACAGCACGGTTTTCAAGAACACTTGACATGCCATCTTATTCTGACACCCTGCATAAAAATGGCCTTTTAAGGTGGGGTTTTTCGTCCAAAATGTGGCACTCTTTAATCTCTTTGCTTTATCTTTCACTCCCAGTTCCCAGTTTTGTCTCAGAGTTCGAGCAGCAGTCACATGGGCGACTCTAGCAGTGACAGCGGTGCTGATGTTATTCCTAACAAGCCGTCGGACATGTGTCACCGCCCCATACTGGTCGTCTCTTCCACCCCTCCATCTCTTTCCAATGTCAACACATCGCCCAGTCCCTTCTCTCAACCCCTGAGTCCACAGAGCCGCCTCCATCACCCACACCATCCAATGCAAGGCCATTATCATCATCACCACCACCATCATCATCTGCAGGTCTCTCAGGTGAACCCTCCTAAAACTGCTATCAGCACAATCACATACATGCGATACTTTAACACATGGGCGTCGGAACCAGTGTGTGTACACTTTTTAAAGGGTTAGTTCACCCAAAAATGAAATGTCTGTCATTAACTCCTCCCCCTAATGTCGTCCCACACCCGTAAGACCTCCGTTCATCTTCACACACAGTTTAAGATATTTTATATTTAGTCTGAGAGCGTATGCAAGTGTATGCACACTATACTGTCCATGTCCAGAAAGGGAATAAAAACATCATCACAGTAGTCCATATGAGACATCAGTGGGTTAATTAGAGTCTCTTGAAGCATCCAAAATACATTTGGGTCCAAAAATAACAAAAACTACGACTTTATTCAGCATTGGCTTCTCTTCTGGGTCTGTTTTCAATCCTCAAATAAAGATTCAACAAATCTTTATTTCAATATCATGCATCATGAATCAATCTGCTGAGTAATAACCGTTTGAATCTTTATTTGAGGATTGAAAACAAACCATATATACCACTTGCATACGATCTCAGACTAAATATAAAACATTAGGGTGAGTCATTAATGACATCAATTTCATTTTTGGGTGAACTAACCCTTTAAGACCAATGATTTTGGGCTCACTCATTTTTATCGTCTCTAATTCAGCTCATGTCTGTTTACCTACCCCTAACCGATACACACTTATTATTAAAACACGTTAGATGCTTTATTTACACTTTTCTAATATTTTCTCCATTTTTATTGAAATAAATGCCTTTCTGATCTGATATGTGATGGGAAAAGGGAGTAGACCGAGTGCGGCAAAAGGCGGATTCAAACCTCAGATCGATTTGGGTCAAATCTTGATGACACATCTTACCCCTACACCACAGCCACGGTTAATAACTCACTGATTTCTTTAATTTTGTCTGGCCCAATCAATCGTTTAGTAAAGGGCGGTATATTTTTACTTAATGTAAATGGCATCTAACGTTACTCCAGTAAAAAATATTCTGAGAGCGAGGACCCACACGCTGTTTATTTGCTTCCGACGCCCATGCTTTAACAGCTATCAGACTTTTTCAGGCCGAAGTATTTTCTCCATAGGCTCAAAACAAGTTTTAGGCCACAAAAAAAAAACTGTTTTAAAAAAATCAGATAAACAAAAAGTTTATTTTAATTTCAGGGCTTAAATACACAGGGAGAGGGATCAGACCAGAACACAGAACGGGAACAAATGCTGCGTCCCAATTTGCCTACTTATACCACACTGTAAAAAATATTATTTAAAAAGTAAGTTACCTGGTTGCCTTAAAATTTTGAGTTCATTGAAAATGAATTAATACACTGAACATTTTTGAGAATGTACATCCTTTTTGTATTAACTTAAAACTTTTAATTTCAATGAACTCAACATGTTATGGCAACCAGATGACTTCGTTTTTTAAGTTAAACCAATAATATTTTTTTGGTGAAGAAAAAGTACATACTTTTGAGTGTGTAGCAGAAGAGTAGGCAAGCTTTGGGACATATCTCTATCGTATCCTATCACCGTAAACTGGCCTGTCAATCATCTTGTCACAGCCTCCACATTTCATTTCATTCAGAGAGAAATGTAGTAGCACGTTAATCTTTCTTGCAGAGACATCACATATGAATGCATAGTTATCATGGCCAAACTGATCTTTATAAAAGTCCACATTGCTATTAGATGAAAAATAATATTTTTCACTCAGGTCACTCAGACCTTTATCTAAACCTCTCACCGTCGGCCGCACATATCTGGTATGTTTTGTAGTTTTTAACCCTTTCGTGTTTGTAGTTCTGAAAGGAATCCTCCTGAAAAGCGCAATGGATTGTGCCTTTATAGCCTTTATTGTGTGCACGGATTCACACTTTGAAAATCTACCAGAAATAGTAGAGCATCCAGACTTTAGACATACTCTTAATGCTGTGGGAAACACTTATTCTAAACTCACATACACCGTAAACCCGACACTGCAAAATAAAGTGCAATGTAAAAAAGAAACTGTAAAAAAACGGTTATTTTTTGGCAGCATGGGCACCAGAAAAAGTCTGTTTAAAAACAGAAAAATACTGTCAAAACATAATTGACAGTAATTTCTTGTCTATTTCCTATAATTACAGTTTATTACTGTTATTCTACACAAAAATCTCCTTACAGTACCATGAAATCTTTTACTTTTAACATACTTTAATTGTTACAATACAGTCCTACACCTCTAAAACACAGAACATTTTCATTTAAAGAATGATAAAAAAAGTTTAAGTACAGACAATTATGTGTGTGTGTGTGTGTGTGTGTGTGTGTGTGTGTGTGTGTGTGTGTGTGTGTGTGTGTGTGTGTGTGTGTGTGTATATTTTTTTTTTTTACTAAAACAAAACAAAAACAGTAAACCTTTTAGTTTTGTTTTATTTGTTATCTGGTTTTACTCTTTATTGGTTCGTTTTCACAAGGGTTTGCATAAATTCAATAAGAAAGCATTGGTGCAACGCCTTGTTTCGCATTAAGTGATATTATTGTGGCGAGGTGTGTTGAAAGCAGTTCGATGGATAGGACTGGTGGATGTCTGCCTCTAAATGTGGAGCAGCGCTATCAGATTATGGTAATATCTACTATTATTGAGATGTAATCCTGATCACTGTCACTTACACTCAGTCAGATTATGCTGTATGGAAATGTGCAAAGACGCTCACCTACTCTATAGGCACACAAAGCTCATACATTTTTGATTTGCCATTATCATATTATCCAACCGGATGTCATGAGAAAAATATTTTTTTCTGGTGGTGGTGAATTAGTATTCATTTGTAAAATTGAAGAACACACATGTTGCCTCAATAAACTCCTAATTACTGCTTATTAATAGTTACTAAAATAGTTGTTAAGTTTGATTATGGGATGTAGAATAAGGTCATCCACACTGCAAAAAATGCTTTTCTTACTTAGTGTTTTTGTCTTGTTTCGAGTCCAAACATCAAAAAATTCTTAAAACAAGAAGTATTTACTAGACTAGCAAAAGTAATTGTCTTGTTTTGGGGATAAATAACTCAAAATGAAGAGAGTTTTTGATTAAAATAAGCTAAATAATCTAACAATGAGGAACAGAAAACAACATTATTTTTCTCACCCCATTGGCTGATTATTTTGCTTATTTTAAGATAAAACTCTTAATTTTGAGTTATTTTTTCCCAAAACAAGACACTTACTTTAACTTGTCTAGTAAATGTTTCCTAATGTAAGAATTTTTAGATAATTTGACTAGAAACAAGACAAAAATACTAAGTAAGAAAAGCATTTTTTGCAGTGCAGAATAAGGCATTAATAATAGCTAAGTACTAATAAACAGACAATATCATAGTATTATGCATGATAATAAGCAACTAGTTAATAGAGAGAATCTAGTATTGACACAAAAGACATGATGCAAAACGAACAAATAAATAATACTTCTATATGACTGTGCTGTTTGCATCCTGTGCTGCGCTATTCATTTCTCCATTTTGAGTGTTTGATCAAGCTTTAATTATCATGATCATGTGTCTATTCTGTGGTAAATCTCTGGGATTTATGTCTTTTTGTCTCCGTCTCTTTCAGTGCGGGGTGGATGAGCGATTTTCAGATGAGCAGTTGGTAAGTCTGTCAGTGCGGGAGCTGAACAGACATCTGCGTGGAGTGAGCAAAGACGAGGTGGTCCGTTTGAAGCAGAAAAGACGGACGCTGAAGAATCGTGGTTATGCTCAGTCCTGCCGGTACAAAAGGCTCCAGCACCGGCACGCGCTCGAGTCTGAGAAACATATTCTCTCACAGCAGGTACACACAGTGTTGGGCAAGTTACTTTGAAAATGTAGTGAGCTAAGCTACTACTCTCTGAGAAAAAAAGGTACAGTGGAGGTACAATTTAGTTCCTTGGGGATCAAAACATATAACTGTATCTTTAAAGGTACACGATTGGTCCTTAGGGTCCAATTATCCCATAGTTTTCCTCAGTTCGGTCCTAGAGAGCCGCTGTCCTGCAGAGTTTGGCTGCAACCCTGAAAGACGTCTATAGAAGCTCGTATTGAGAATTAACAGGTTTAGCTTTTGATGTTTTATTGAAAAGTTTGGTCACCATTATGGAGATCAGTGTTTGCTTTAGGTGTGCCGTTTGACTCGGATTATTAAGTGAGTTTGTGGTTTTTGTTACAGTGGAAATAAAACAATCTGCTCAAAACAAAAGAAGCTAAACAAACTATATCAGGAAGAATAATGTTTGACTAAACTCATCACTGAATAAAAATAATAATCAATAATATTCACCAACAATACTTGCTTGCCACAGATCAGGCGTTTTAGATATTGATTAGATTGTTTAGACACACACAATAATAATAATAATCAGCATATGAGTCTCAACAATGGTGACATACTTAATGCTGCAATGCATGCTGGGAGCTGTGAGTTTTATACTGGGGTGTCTTAGAAGGGTTGGAGATAAACTCTGGAGGACATCAAATCTCTAGGACTGAACTGGCCTATCCCTGACTGAGAGGTACAAAAATGTGCCCCAGTGACGGCCACTTGTACTGTAAAAGGTACAATTTTGTACTCTTTTTTTTTGACAGTGTAGTTACTCTACATTAAATTAAGCTTCACTACACTGAAGCTATGAAAATGTAGCAAGCTAAGCTACAGCAACTTGGCACTTTTTATTTATTTAATTTTATATTGAACCAACTTCATTCCAATCATTCCATTTACTCGCATACTGTACTTAAGTACTCTTTTTGAGTATCTGTACTTTAATTGAGTATTATTTTTTCTGGAAACTTATAACTTTAACTTCACTCCATCTGAAAGACAAATATCATACTTTTTACTCCACTATATTTCTATCAAGGTCCTCGAAGACGAAAGTCGTTTCTGTCGCAGCTTTGAAAGACGGAGGATGATTTTTTTCTTCTTTGAGGTGTTTGGGTTTTTGCAGAAAGCCTTTCAGGAATCACTCTTGTAGAGTCTCGTGAAGTTCAATGATTTCACAGCATTTATTAAACACTGATTTATAGTTTATAGCAAAATGGAAGAGGACGGATGTCCAAATGCTCATTTTGTGGTGTGTTCACATAAACAAAGTTGATTCTGTCTTCAGTGAAGGCGAACAGTGTGAGAATATCAGATGTGTATCAGTGTATTGGATCCGTGCATTCGGCCTTAAAGCGACAGCAGCTTTATAAAGAGCTTCGTAACTTTTCTACAAGTATTTAAATGAGTTTAAGTTAGTCGTATGCTAGTGTGTCAGATGGAGCATCACTGACGGGCTTAAACCATGATGGCATAATGTGCATTTATACAACAATAATAAAATAATGCGTTGACATAAAAAAGGAAATTTACTTTTGATACTTAAGTACTTTTGAAAACAAATACTTTTACTCAAGGAAAAATCTTTCACTTGTAACAGAGTAATATTTGACCAGCAGTACTTTTACTTTTACTCAAGTAATGAAGTTGTGTACTTTGTCCACCTCTGTTAAATACACATTAGGAAGTGTGTTAGTTCATGTTAATTAACTACTGTTATCAAATGAACCTGTACTGAAAAATGACACCCAATATTAATGTACAGTATGTTTAATCTGCTCTTCTGATTCCTCCAGCTGGAGCAGCTGCAGTGCGAGCTGTCTCGCGTGTTGAGAGAGCGAGACTCGTACAAAGCTCGTTACGAGAAGCTCATCAGTTCGAACGACACTCAGCCTTCCCATCCCAACACCTCGCCTTCTCCCACTCCTCCGGATTACTTTTTGTGACAAAATGAACAGTGAACAGAAGAGAGAGCTGATGTATGCGATGGGTGAAAGTAATTCAACAGAGCTGTAACTACAACTCAACTTAAAATAAGCTATTTAACCAAAGCAGGTTGATTGTGAGGTGGACCTGAGCCCTGGATTGGATTGCTGCTGCTGCTGCTGCTGCTGATGGGATTGTGTTTTTGCCCATTGTGAGCTTGTATGCCACCAACATGATTTAAAGGGATAGTTCACCCAAAAATTAAAATTTAATGTGTATCTGCTGACCCCCAGGGCATCCAACATGTAGGTGTGTTTGTTTCTTCAGGAGAACACAAATGAAGATTTTTAACTCAACCGCTGCTGTGTGTCGGTCATATAATCATGTGAATGGGTAACAAGTCTATGAGAGCAAAAAATACACAAAAAAACATGCTTAGACAACGTGCACAAAAAACCCTGCTGCTCCTGACGACATATTGATTTATGAAGACACACACCGATCGGTTTCTGTGAGAAACACAACAGTATTTGTTATTATTTTACCTCATATCCCGACGAGTCTCATCAAGTTTTCCCATCGGCTGTGACTTCCGTCTGGTGAGGTCAAGCCGGCGTGATCATAGATATATAGCATGGAGATCCTCATTAGTGCCTGCGCGGATCGGTCTGATGAGGATCTACATGCTATATGTCTATGATCACGTCAGCTTTTTGTGCACGTTGTCTAAGCATGTTTTTTTTGTTTGTATGTTTTGCTCTCATAGACTTGTTACCCATTCACATGATTATATGACCGACACACAGCAGCGGGTGAGTTAAAAACCTTCATTTGTGTTCTACTGAAGAAACAAACACACCTACATGCTGGATGCCCTGGGGGTCAGCAGATCAACATCTAATTTTCATTTTTGGGTGAACCAACCCTTTAATTAGCATTCATAGGTATTCACACTCGCACATGTGTAAGTTTGCATGGACACTGAATATGTGCAGAATCAAAGAATTGACAGTATTTGAAACAAAAAGCATTTTAGGCTCTGTTTACTCCTGATATTAAGATGCGTTTTGGTGGATCGGATCACAATTAGACGAGGGAGACTCATTCCCGTTTACACCTGATGTTTTAATCCGTCTCTTTTGTCCGCTTTCAACCACTTCTGTCCTGATTTCTTTTAGGGGAGGGTCTATGAGTTTTTTACGTAAGGTTAATTCAGTGCCATTTAGCTGAATCAGGTTAACATTTATAATTTTGTCCAAAACTATTAAGTTCAATTATCCTAAAATGAAAATCAAACAAAAATCAAAACAAGTAATCCAGTTAAATTGAATAGTTTATTAAGTTAAATACAATTTTCCAACATTTACAAAATTTTTACTCTATATAGGCATTAAATGTTGTTGCATCCATGGCATGCCCAAATTGGTTGTGTTTTTATTATTCAAACAACTTTAACTGTTGTTAGCAGGTGCTATACACTTCACCACAATGGTAACAAAAGCACTACTCTTTTAAATACAAACATAAAAGAACATTAAAAAGTCTACATTAAAAAAATAATAATCTTGACAGAAAACGCATCTTATATGCGACAGAATAAAATGATTATTTCAACATTTACTCTCCCTATCCAGTCCTGTGCAAAGCATGATGAGGAAATCCTGTTTCTAGTTTCTGTAATACTATTTATGTACTCTCAACTCAAATAGATTAAATAAAGTGTTTGAAAAGATTTCTGTTTGATTGACTTCATTTACTAAGTTGAACAAGCATCAAATTTTACTTTTGGCTGACCTAATTAAAACATGTTCTTTCAAAATGAAAATATTGAGTTGAACTAAAAGTCAGTTTAACACAAAGCAATTGTGTTTGAAGGAGAAACCTAATACAATGGTTTTACAAGAAAATCTTTTTTTTAATAAACTGAACAGTATCGTAACTAAGAAAGAAATCTGGTCAAATTCGTTTTCGACTACCTTAAGTGGTCGAAAGTGGACAAGCTCAAAGCGTTTTAGACCCCGTTTACACCTATATTTAGCACCGTCCATTTGTGATCCATTCGAACAAAACGCATCTCAACACCAGGTGTGAACAGGGTCTTATATGAATTATAAATATTGAATTAATGGAATGAGTGCAAATGCATTTACAACATCTTATACTTGCTTAGCTTTGATGATGACTTAAGAGTTATGGTTACTTTTATTAGACTCATACAGGTGGCATTAAAATGGGATTTCCTGAACGTTTGATGTATGATTTACTATGTGACTCTCCATTTCCAATCAGTTGTCAGAAGATCCGTCTTAGGATAAGACTCTATTTACATTATAGCTGCTGTTAATATTGATATTGTACCATTTTAGTGTCTAAACTACAAAAATGTATGTGTGTACCTTTTCTGCTAATACCTATGAATACGAATGCGATCGCCCATGGTTGCACAAAAGGCTTGCTATCTCTTTGTGTTGAGCCATTTGTCATGATGAGTTTAGTTACGAGAGTTTCATTTGGCATTCACCAAAATGACTGTTAGAGATATAAATCTATGCAAAACTGCTGGCATAGTGAGCAAGAGAGTAATGCATACAAAATCTATCATTATGTGTATAAGCCATCTGTGTGATATTTGCACTGAGGGGTTCATATTACCTATTGCAACACATTATAAAACAATGCAATCCACAACCAAACATAAACACCATTGCTGCAAAAACGTCAAGCCAAGTGATGATCACCTCCTAATTTTGAGTGACTGTGTCTTTGGAAGTTACATTTTATGATCAAGTTCAAGTTAAGGGTGTAATTTAACTGTAACATCAAAATATTTTGGCAATTCACAGAACTGGTCACTGGGGGTGAAAGTAGACGCCTATTTAGAGCAGTGTTGACATACGCAGACTTTTCTAGGAGGTTTACTTGGCCCGCCATAGGGCTATAAATTGACTTGGCTACAGTATTTTCCTTATTTATTCACAGTATTTATTTATTGTTTGTAATGTGACAATTGTTTTCATTTGATAGTGTGTATAAATATCACTAATATTTTGTAGCAGGGTAAAAAAAAATATATAAAAAGATTATATTCATTTTGCTCCGTTTGTAGTGGTTTCTTATGAAATAAACATACTTTTGCCATTAATGATTGCGCAAAACACTGTGGACTGTACAACTGACTCGTTGATGTGATGTGTGTCATGCATTGTTTTTTAATTTAGTTTTCCCTGAGGTCCACTTATGATGTTAGTAAAGATATTTGCACCAAAACAAAAACTTGTGTGTTGTAACATATGACCATTTCCAACCCTAATGGGGCTGCTTCTCCTTTTAGATTTTAAAGTGAACGCCCAAGGTTTTGATTGGCTAGCATATTTGCGTCTTTATGCAGACTAAGATGATTGAATAATTAATTAAAATGTATGATATTTTCTTGCCATTTTGATAGCTGTGTAGCACTTCATGCTGTGCAATACTGTCCAAATATAGACCCAGTGTCCAAAATTGCATGAGAAATACCTGGGTGATTTACCGCTTCTGTATTATACTTCTTAAAAGTCTTAAAAGTATTTCTAAAAAACTGTACTTGCAGATAATTGTCATGTAATAGCTGTGTAGTTGAATCCAAGAACGACGTGTGATGCAGAATGTATACAAAAAAACTTTAAAAAACACTGAGAGAACTCTAAGCAAACACTACACACTTCACAATGATGCTGACAATACACAGAACTGAGAAAACATGGCATAACTACACTGGGAATGATCAATAAAAACAAGTAACAGTTATGTAAATAATCAGAAAACATAGCAACAAATGAAGGAGAACTTCAGAAAATGAGAAGAGAAAAAACAGAGGTAGACCCAGAGCAGAGCCAAGACGAAGCCCCACAGCAGAACCAAATTCAACGCAGACCATAAAAGGTGACAGCATAAAAGGAGGAGAACCAGGAGATGAAGACCCAGAGATGTGTAATCGAGTTGGAGAAGCGGGCTTGGCAGATCAGAGCAGAGTCGTTGAGACTGAGGACAATAGTGAAACCAGAAGAAAGAACAGTTGAGGTGAAGCTGGAGATCCAGAAATCCAAAGCAGAGCCAGAGTGACAGTAGGCCAAGGTGGAGCCAGAGGGACGAGGGAGCCCAGCGGAGCCTGAGGGAAGACAGAACATGGTGGAACCGAGGTAACATTGAGTCAATGTGGAGCAAGTGGAGAATAGGTCCAAGGTGGAGTCTGGGGCTCAGAGACTTGAGGTGGAGCTGAGGGATAACCAGGAATCCTAAGGTGGATCTGAGCAGCAGGGCGGAGCCTCTGAAGGATGAGCCGAGGGGCTGAAGGCAGATAGCAGAAGTGAGGCTGAGGCACTGGATGGCATTGGTGGAGGGAGAGGGAGGCTAGGCTACACCAGCAGTGACAGACAACTTGGGACTGAGCTGAACCAGTGGCGATGAAGGATATTTGAAACTGGGCTGAACCAGTGGCAACAAAGATTGCTAGAGACTTGCCAGAAAAAGTGGCGATTAAAATTACTTGAGAGTGGGCTGAACCAGTGGCAATCCAGACGACTTGAGAGTGGGCTGAACCAGTGATGATAAGGACGACTTTAGAGTGGGCTGAACCAGAGCTGATAAAGGATACTTGAGACTGGGCTGAACCAGTGGCAACAAAGATTACTTGAGACTAGGCTGAACCAGTAATGATGAAGATGACTTGGGAGTGGGCTGAACCAGTGGTGATGAAGATGACTTGGGTGTGTACTGAACCATAGGCAATCAAGACGACTTGAGAGTGGGCTGAACCAGTGATGATGAAGGCAACTTTGGAGTGGGCTGAATGAGAGCTGATGAAGGATACTTGAGACTGGGCTGAACCAGTGGCAACAAAGATTACTTGAGACTAGGCTGAACCAGTAATGATGAAGATGACTTGGGAGTGGGCTAAACCAGTGGTGATGAAGATGACTTGGGAGTGGGCTGAACCAGTGGTGATTAAGACGACTTGGGAGTGGGCTGAACCAGTGGTGATGAAGATGACTTGGGAGTGGGCTGAACCAGTGGCAATTAAGACGACTTGGGAGTGGGCTGAACCAGTGGTGATGAAGATGACTTGGGAGTGGGCTGAACCAGTGGCGATTAAGACAACTTGGGAGTGGGCTGAACCAGTGGTGATGAAGATGACTTGGGAGTGGGCTGAACCAGTGGTGATGAAGATGATTTGGGAGTGGGCTGAACCAGTGGCGATTAAGACGACTTGGGAGTGGGCTGAACCAGTGGTGATGAAGATGATTTGGGAGTGGGCTGAACCAGTGGCGATTAAGACGACTTGGGAGTGGGCTGAACCAGTGATGATGAAGGATACTTGAGACTGGCCTGAACCAGTGGCAACAAAGATTACTTGAGACTAGGCTGAACCAGTAATGATGAAGATGACTTGGGAGTGGGCTGAACCAGTGGTGATGAAGGTGACTTGGGAGTGGGCTGAACCAGTGGTGAGGAAGATGACTTGGGAGTGGGCTGAACCAGTGGTGATGAAGATGACTTGGGAGTGGGCTGAACCAGTGGCGATTAAGACGACTTGGGAGTGGGCTGAACCAGTGGTGATGAAGATGACTTAAGAGTGGGCTGAACCAGTGGCGATTAAGATGACTTGGGAGTGGGCTGAACCAGTGGTGATGAAGATGACTTGGGAGTGGGCTGAACCAGTGGTGATGAAGATGACTTGCGAGTGGGCTGAACCAGTGGCGATGAAGACGACTTGGGAGTGGGCTGAACCAGTGGTGATGAAGATGACTTGGGAGTGGGCTGAACCAGTGGTGATGAAGATGACTTGGGAGTGGGCTGAACCAGTGGTGATGAAGATGACTTGGGAGTGGGCTGAACCAGTGGTGATGAAGATGACTTAGGAGTGGGCTGAACCAGTGGTGATGAAGACGACTTAGGAGTGGACTGAACCAGTGGTGATGAAGATGACTTGGGAGTGGGCTGAACCAGTGGTGATGAAGATGACTTGGGAGTGGGCTGAACCAGTGGTGATGAAGCCAACTTGGGAGTGGGCTGAACCAGTGGTGATGAAGATGACTTAAGAGTGGGCTGAACCAGTGGCGATGAAGACGACTTGGGAGTGGGCTGAACCAGTGGTGATGAAGATGACTTGGAAGTGGGCTGAAACAGTGGTGATGAAGATGACTTGGGAGTGGACTGAACCAGTGGTGATGAAGATGGCTTGGGAGTGGGCTGAACCAGTGGTGATGAAGATGACTTGCGAGTGGGCTGAACCAGTGGCGATGAAGACGACTTGGGAGTGGGCTGAACCAGTGGTGATGAAGATGACTTGGGAGTGGGCTGAACCAGTGGTGATGAAGATGACTTGCGAATGGGCTGAACCAGTGGCGATGAAGACGACTTGGGAGTGGGCTGAACCAGTGGTGATGAAGATGACTTGGGAGTGGGCTGAACCAGTGGTGATGAAGATGACTTAAGAGTGGGCTGAACCAGTGGCGATTAAGATGACTTGGGAGTGGGCTGAACCAGTGGTGATGAAGATGACTTGGAAGTGGGCTGAACCAGTGGTGATGAAGATGACTTGGGAGTGGACTGAACCAGTGGTGATGAAGATGACTTGCGAGTGGGCTGAACCAGTGGCGATGAAGACGACTTGGGAGTGGGCTGAACCAGTGGTGATGAAGATGACTTGGGAGTGGGCTGAACCAGTGGTGATGAAGATGACTTGCGAGTGGGCTGAACCAGTGGCGATGAAGACGACTTGGGAGTGGGCTGAACCAGTGGTAAATGGAAATGGACTGCATTTATATAGCGCTTTTATCCAAAGCGCTTTACATTTTGCCTCACATTCACCCATTCACTCCCTCATTCACACACCGACGGCGATGTCAGCCATGTAAGGCGCCATCCAGCTCGTCGGGAGCAGCTGGGGTTAGGTGTCTTGCTCATGGACACCTCGACACTTGGTCAGGTGGAACCGGGGATTGAACCACCAACCTTCTGGTTTGTAGACAACCTACATGAACCACTGAGCCACTGCCGCCCCAGTGGTGATGAAGATGACTTGGGAGTGGGCTGAACCAGTGGTGATGAAGATGACTTGGGAGTGGGCTGAACCAGTGGTGATGAAACTATACCTGTTCTCTCTTCATTTGCAGATATTATAACTGCAATTAAACTAAACTATCCCTGTTCTCTTCATCAGCAGATATTATAACCGTAATTAAACTAAACTATCCCTGTTCTCTCTTCATCGGCTGATATTATAACCGTAATTAAACTAAACTATCCCTGTTCTCTCTTCATCAGCAGATATTATAACCGTAATTAAACTAAACTATCCCTGTTCTCTCTTCATCAGCAGATATTATAACCGTAATTAAACTAAACTATCCCTGTTCTCTCTTCATCATCAGATATTATAACCGTAATTAAACTAAACTATCCCTGTTCTCTCTTGATCATCAGATATTATAACCGTAATTAAACTAAACTATCCCTGTTCTCTCTTCATCAGCAGATATTATAACCGTAATTAAACTGAACTATCCCTGTTCTCTCTTCATCGGCAGATATTATAACCGTAATTAAACTAAACTATCCCTGTTCTCTCTTTATCGGCTGATATTATAACCGTAATTAAACTAAACTATCCCTGTTCTCTCTTCATCGGCAGATATTATAACCGTAATTAAACTAAACTATCCCTGTTCTCTCTTCATCGGCAGATATTATAACCGTAATTAAACTAAACTATCCCTGTCCTCTCTTCATCAGCAGATATTATAACCGTAATTAAACTAAACTATCCCTGTTTTCTCTTCATCGGCAGATATTATAACCGTAATTAAACTAAACTATCCCTGTCCTCTCTTCATCGGCTGATATTATAACCGTAATTAAACTAAACTATCCCTGTTCTCTCTTCATCGGCAGATATTATAACCGTAATTAAACTAAACTATCCCTGTCCTCTCTTCATCAGCAGATATTATAACCGTAATTAAACTAAACTATCCCTGTCCTCTCTTCATCGGCAGATATTATAACCGTAATTAAACTAAACTATCCCTGTCCTCTCTTCATCGGCTGATATTATAACCGTAATTAAACTAAACTATCCCTGTTCTCTCTTCATCGGCAGATATTATAACCGTAATTAAACTAAACTATCCCTGTTCTCTCTCCATCGGCAGATATTATAACCGTAATTAAACTAAACTATCCCTGTTCTCTTTTCATCGGCAGATATTATAACCGTAATTAAACTAAACTATCCCTGTTCTCTCTTCATCAGCAGATATTATAACCGTAATTAAACTAAACTATCCCTGTTCTCTCTTTATCGGCTGATAATATAACCGTAATTAAACTAAACTATCCCTGTTCTCTCTTCATCGGCAGATATTATAACCGTAATTAAACTAAACTATCCCTGTCCTCTCTTCATCAGCTGATATTATAACCGTAATTAAACTAAACTATCCCTGTTCTCTCTTCATCGGCAGATATTATAACCGTAATTAAATTAAACTATCCCTGTTCTCTCTTCATCGGCAGATATTATAACCGTAATTAAACTAAACTATCCCTGTTCTCTCTCCATCGGCAGATATTATAACCGTAATTAAACTAAACTATCCCTGTACTCTTTTCATCGGCAGATATTATAACCGTAATTAAACTAAACTATCCCTGTTCTCTTTTCATCGGCAGATATTATAACCGTAATTAAACTAAACTATCCCTGTTCTCTCTTCATCAGCAGATATTATAACCGTAATTAAACTAAACTATCCCTGTTCTCTCTTCATCAGCTGATATTATAACCATAATTAAACTAAACTATCACTGTTCTCTCTTCATCAGCAGATATTATAACCGTAATTAAACTAAACTATCCCTGTTCTCTCTTCATCTGCAGATATTATAACCGTAATTAAACTAAACTATCCCTGTTCTCTCTTCATCTGCAGATATTATAACCATAATTCAACTAAACTATCACTGTTCTCTCTTCATCAGCAGATATTATAACCGTAATTAAACTAAACTATCCCTGTTCTCTCTTCATCAGCAGATATTATAACCATAATTAAACTAAACTATCCCTGTTCTCTCTTCATCAGCTGATATTATAACCATAATTAAACTAAACTATCACTGTTCTCTCTTCATCAGCAGATATTATAACCGTAATTAAACTAAACTATCCCTGTTCCCTTTTCATTGGCAGATATTATAACCGTAATTAAACTAAACTATCCCTGTTCTCTTCATCTGCAGATATTATAACCGTAATTAAACTAAACTATCCCTGTTCTCTCTTCATCGGCAGATATTATAACCGTAATTAAACTAAACTATCCCTGTTCTCTCTTCATCGGCAGATATTATAACCGTAATTAAACTAAACTATCCCTGTTCTTTCTTCATCGGCAGATATTATAACTGTAATTAAACTAAACTATCCCTGTTCTCTCTCCATCTGCAGATATTATAACCGTAATTAAACTAAACTATCCCTGTTCTCTCTCCATCTGCAGATATTATAACCGTAATTAAACTAAACTATCCCTGTTCTCTCTTCATCGGCAGATATTATAACCGTAATTAAACTAAACTATCCCTGTTCTCTCTTCATCGGCAGATATTATAACCGTAATTAAACTAAACTATCCCTGTTCTCTTCATCAGCAGATATTATAACCGTAATTAAACTAAACTATCCCTGTTCTTTCTTCATCGGCAGATATTATAACTGTAATTAAACTAAACTATCCCTGTTCTCTCTCCATCTGCAGATATTATAACCGTAATTAAACTAAACTATCCCTGTTCTCTCTCCATCTGCAGATATTATAACCGTAATTAAACTAAACTATCCCTGTTCTCTCTTCATCTGCAGATATTATAACCGTAATTAAACTAAGCTATCCCTGTTCTCTCTCCATCGGCAGATATTATAACCGTAATTAAACTAAACTATCCCTCCCTGTTCGTGATTATCGTGACAGAATATGCTAATCAATGACTGAAGATCGTTAACTCATAAACTCATCCTCTATCCCTTCAGAAACGTCTTGTCTCATTCTACATGTCGTCTCTTCTTCTGGAGTCTCTCCATCATTGTCTGACCCCAGTTTGATCATAAAAGCCTGAACAGTTTCTGATATTTTCAGGGTTTGTGTGTGTGTGTGTGTGGTAATCTGGACTGCTAACACAAGCTCTTGAAGCTCCACCCTCTTCCTGAAAGGGGGCGCGGAGCAACAGCTAATTTAAAGGGACATACACAAAAATTACACATTTTTGCTCACCCTCAATAAGTGGCCATTTTAACATGCTATAAAAAATTATCTGTGGGTTTTTTTTTTAGCTAAAACTTCACATTCACACTCTGAGGGCATCAGAGACTTTTTGACATCTTGTAGAAAAGGGCATAGGGCCCCTTCAAAATATATATTATTTACATAATAAGTACACTGTAAAAAATTATATGTTCAACAAGTTATGACAACATATGTTTTTACATTGTTTTAACTCATCAAAATAAGTTAAGCAATGTTAAACGTGTTTTTATTAGTTATACAAGATGTAACTCATTTTTAAAGTCAGTTTAACATAATTTAAGTTGAAATAATTTAAACATCCAAGTCGATTGTACTGCAAAAGTTCAAAATTTGCCCTTTTTTTTACAGTGTACTCTTCTTAAAAGTATGCTAAAGAAATCTCTGTTATAATGTATGTCTGCGGTTGCTCTTAACCTTCTTAAAGAGACAGTAATCAGATTAACTGTGAGCGTAACAGAGATGTGAGAGACGCTCAGTTCACAAAATAAATAAGCAAATAAAAATAACTGAGATAAATGATAAACGATTAAATCAAAAACAATTTGTCAAGCAAGAGGAGTAAAACCACTGCTTTTTGCTCACTCGGAGCAGATTTTGCGCCTACCAACAGTAACACCATTAATATTTACTTTAATTTTATTTATTTCCTGTCAATCTCTTTTATTTAAAATGTGTCTCTGTGATTTCCACCATTCTCTCTCTCTCTCTCTCTCTCTCTCTCTCTCTCTCTCTCTCTCTCTCTCTCTCTCTCTCTCTCTCTCTCCCTCTCTCTTTGTGTCTCTCTGTGGATCTGACCCTGGATGAGAGTTGTTTAGGATGAGCTCACGTTTGTCCCTCCTCCCTCTTTCTCTCTTTCTGTCTCTCTCGCTCTCTCTCTCGGCGGAGCACAATGCCATGGGGATTATGGGTATAATGGAGCGCAGGCCGCTCTCTGCCGGGCCTCATTGTCTATGAGAGGGGCACTATTGTGAACAGGACGTACACACACTCACCCCACCGGTGTGCTATACACACACATATCTAAACAAGCACACACAAAACAGACAAACACAATATTTCAAAGATTACATTTACATTTATAATAATAATAGATAGCAAGATCTATTATTGGTAAGTTTGTAATAGCTTGTACACTACAGGTGGCAAAATAGATTTTATTTTCATTTAACTTCTAAACTTAAAGGACATTTTAAGGTTTTGAAAAATGTAAAACAAGAATGTAAGGACATCAAATGAAAAAGGACATTCAGTTCGCACTCTAAAAAATATCCCAACTTGGTTTAAAATGGACAAACCCAGAAATTGGGTTGTTTGAATGGGTCCATTCACTGGGTTCAAACAACCCAATTTCTGGGTCTGTCCATTTTAAACCCAAGTTGGGTTGTTTTTAACCCAGCATTTTTTAGAGTGCAAACTGAATGTCCTTTTTCATTTGATGTCATTTCATTTGATTTTTTTTTTTTTTCATCAGCAGGTATGTAGAGGTTTCTATAACTTCTTACTCACTCACACGGTATGATATTAAGGATGATATAAGTAGGCTATAATAGGAATATGATTTGAATTGTTGTCTGCTGCCCCCTACTGGTAATGTCCTTCATTGATTCATCTGCACCTGGGAGAGTGTCTGTTTGACCTGTCTTTTATTTTGTGATTGCTGAAGTAAAATAATTTCTGTTCATTCTGAAGATGTGTCATTATCGTCATGTCCAAAGTCATGAAAATATTTAAATCACATATTTCTTGCAATTTGTGTCATATTATCATAGTTAGTGTTGTAAAAAATATGATGAAAAATGTATAAATAAATGACACACACACACACACACACACACACACACACATATATATATATATATAAAATGTTGACTCTACTCGTACCTATTTTTATGAATTATTATATTTATATATGATATTTGTAGACAGAAAATATAATATATAAAAAGTATGTTTGTAGACTTGAAATCCTTTCATTAAACAGCACAACCATTTTTGACTGTGTAAATCATAAATGTTTCTTGAGCAGCAAATCATGATTTCTGAAGGATCGTGTGACTGAAGACTAGAGAAATGATACCGTCAAAATATAACATCTTAGAAATTATGTTTTTTCACAATATCACTGTGTTCGATGGTATTTTTCATCAAAATAAATGCATCCTTCTTTTAACAAATTCTTACACGTATCTTCTTTTTTAAAAACTGGCTTTATTGTCACATAAAGTGAACAAAGAGTGAAAATTTTGTCAAAGCTTTTGTTATCTCCAGATTGACAGCGCCCTCTGCTGGACTGTCTGTGTCCTCCATAACCGATAGATTAGAGATGCCCAGTCCTGTACCTGGAGATCTACCTTCCTAAAAATATATATTTTGACCACTGACAGGTGAAGTGAATAACACTGATGATCTCTTCATAGCGGCTCCTGTTAGTGATTGGGATATATTAGGCAGCAAGTGGACATTTTGTCCTCAAAGCTGATGTGATAGAAGCAGGAAAAATGGGCGAGCGTAAGGATTTGAGCGAGTTTGACAAGGGCCACATTGTTATGGCTAGACGACTGGGTCAGAGCATCTCCAGCTCTGCAGCTCTTGTGGGCTGTTCCCGGTCTGCAGTGGTCAGTATCTATCAAAAGTGCTCCAAGGAAGGAACAGTGGAGAACCGGCCACAGGGTCATGGGCGGCCAAGGCTCATTGATGCACGTGGGGAGCGAAGGCTGGCCCGTGTGGTCTGATCAAACAGACGAGCTACTGGAGCTCAAACTGCTCCAGAAGTTAATGGTGGTTCTGATAGAAAGCTGTCAGAATACACAGAGCAGCCCAGATTGTTGCGTATGGGGCGGCATAGCCGCTGACCAGTCAGGGTGACCTCTGACCCCTGACCCCGCCGAAAGCACCAACAGTGGCACGTGAGCATCAGAACTGGACCACGGAGCAATGGAAGAAGGTGGCCTGGTCTGAGGAATCACATTTTCTTTTGAATCACGTGGATTGCCGGGTGTGTGTGTGTGGCTTACCTGGGGAACACATGGCCCCAGGATGCACTATGGGAAGAAGGCGAGCCGGTGGAGGCAGTGTGATGCTTTGGGCAATGTTCTGCTGGGAAACCTTGGGTCCTCCATCCATGTGGATGTTACTTTGACACGCTCCACCTACCTAAGCATTGCTGAGACCATGTTCAGCCTTTCATGGAAACGGTATTCTGGTGTCTGTGGCTCTTCCAGCAGGATAATGCTCCTGCCACAAAGCACAAATGCTTCAGGAATGGTTTGAGGAGCACAACAACCAGTTTGAGGCGTTGACTCGACCTCCAAATTCCCCAGATCTCAATCCGATCGAGCATCTGTGGGATGAGCTGAACAAACAAGTCCGATCCATGGACGCCCCGCCTCACAACTTACAGGACTTAAAGGATCTGCTGCTAACATCTTGGTGCCAGATACCACAGCACACCTTCAGGGGTCTAGTGGAGTCCATGCCTCGATGGGTCAGGGCTGTTTTGGCAGCAAAAGGAGGACCAACACAATATTAGGTCATAATGCCTGATTGGTGTAAATTGAATTCTGTCATGGAAACTATTATAAACCTTAATTAAACTTTAATAATCAATTCAAAAGGAATTTATACCTGTATGATATTACGCTGGAGCCATATTGGACCAGCAGTTTGGAAAATGGATGGACGGATGATTCAGCTTTTTCTGGCGAGACGCAGGAATCCATTCTGCGCGCGACTCTCAGAATGCATTATGGGTATTCTGCAGTATTCTCTCGTTATTGCGGTGTAATTTGTGGGATTTAATAAGTGCTCTCGATAACATCCATTATGGTTTCAGACACCACCACAAAGGGCTGTTCCCTCAAAAAGTGCCCTATTGGCCCTGCCCCGATGAGGCCCGATTAATCGCCGGATGTGACAGTAGAAACACGGATAATGTCAAAATGATTTAGAGGACCAATCAAATCAAATTGACTGAGCACAGAAATCGAGCAGGAAGTCTCTTTTCGCCTCTGATCTTCCTCCGGCTCTATGACCGCATCTCTCCCTCCACTAATCACTTCTTCTTGATGTTGATGTTCCTGCTGATACTTTCTGACAGTATTGTCCTCACAGATGCCCTTTTTGTGACCATGGAACAAATCTTAGAGCTACTGAGAGGAAATTACATGTGCCCAAAGACCCAGCTGACCTCAGCAAGTTTCAGTCTCTCATTTTGGTCGATCGGATCACAAGTGGACGATGCTAAATATATGTTTTGAGCTTGTCAGCTTTCAACCACTTCCAGAGGTAGATTCCACATAGTGTAAACACTTCATAGTGTAAAAGCTCATGTGGTCAAATGCACAGCCTCTGCGTGAACATTATAGGAAGCGTAAGGTGATGTGAATAACACTGATGATCTCTTCATAGCGGCTCCTGTTAGTGGGTGGGATATATTAGGCAGCGACTGAACATTTTGTCCTCAAAGCTGACGTGTTAGAAGCAGGAAAAATGGGCGAGCGTAAGGATTTGAGCAAGTTTGACAAGGGCCAGATTGTGACGGCTAGACGACTGGGTCAGAGCATCTCCAAAACTGCAGCTCTTGTGGGCTGTTCCCGGTCTGCAGTGGTCAGTATCTATCAAAAGTGCTCCAAGGAAGGAACAGTGGAGAACCGGCCACAGGGTCATGGGCGGCCAAGGCTCATTGATGCACGTGGGGAGCGAAGGCTGGCCCGTGTGGTCCGATCAAACAGACGAGCTACTGGAGCTCAAACTGCTCCAGAAGTTAATGCTGGTTCTGATAGAAAGCTGTCAGAATACACAGAGCAGCTCAGTTTGTTGCATATGGGGCGGCATATCCGCTGACCAGTCAGGGTGCCCATGCTGACCATAATATAATATAATATAATATAATATAATATAATATAATATAATATAATATAATATAATATAATATAATATAATATAATATAATATAATATAATATAATAAATATAATATAATATAATATAATATAATATAATATAATATAATATAATAGACATTAGTATAATATTATTAATATATAATTTAATATACTTTAAAGTTACGTTTTCGATTTTATTGTGTTAAAAATTGTATTTATGTACAAAGGCCTAACATAGTTATCCACAACATTATGCATGGTATGCATCAAAATAGTTTTATGTCTACCACAATAACAAATGTCCAGCAGCCCTTAAAATCCCAGATACTTTAATCTTTTATCACAATCTAGATGAATATTGATATTTAAGAATATACCAATGCACTAGCAATTATATCTTTACTACGACATTTAACTGATATTGCACAAAAGTCTTAGCGGAAGTGACTCAATAAGCGCTTCATGCTGCAGAATAATGCACTTTTAACCGCTCAGAGTTTCACAAAAACGTCTTAAAAATGTAATGTTTTCCTAAATGCATTTTAATCTCCCACACTAGTCGGGTAATTTTCTTAATAGCCTTTTATCACCGCAGTAAGACGGATATTTCTCCTCTCTCGTCCTGTTTTCAGCTGGATTTCTGCTCATTTGGACTGAAGGTGGACTGAAAAGCACAAAGCAAGCGACATAATTTGACGTATATTGAATTTGAGTCGTACTGAGATATGAACATGAACTCAAATGTGTAATATTAAAGTGTTTTAAGTGTTGGAGTGACAGAAGTCGTGCGCGAGATTAAGCACGTTTTGAAGAGATGGACTAAAATGAATCATAAAAAGAGTCTATTTATTGAAGGTAAGACACGATATTTGTGTTTATTTGTCTGTATTATGTTCTAATGAGCTGTTTGTCTTGTGTTCGTGTATTATTGTAAACATTCAGTTTTCACCGTGTGTGTTAGCTCACATGCTAACCGAGCAGCTTCACCCACACAGGGAAAAATACACGCATATGTTGCGATAAAACCATAAATATACTAAAATTAAAGTGCACTGTATCGCATATGTGTAGTTTGAAGGTCTGTCCTCTTGTTTAATCGTCTGTCTCAGTTTATGCATGCTAACATAAACTGAGGCCTGATGCTTTGAGGCGATAAACAACCCCCTGAAATCTTTCAAATAAAAAAGGGATCAAAACAAATGCATCAAAAATTAACAAGACTATATCTTTTTTCATTCCTCACCGCTGTATTTAGATTGTATTAGCCATGTTTCTTAGTGCTTTAGTGTGGGCCCAACCTCATACATTGATACATTGTATTTTTATTAGAATAATATTTTCCTTACAACTGATAGGAGAAAACTATATTATGCTCTCATTAGCAGTACTAGCATATTGTCTTCATATGGATGAAATGCATTAATATGTCTAAGCTGAGTTTGATGGATTTAAAGTTAAAAATGTTGAAAAGTTAATCTCAGAACCAGAACTGTTTAAATATTTAGTATATTAGATGATTTGGCTTTGCAATTTTTTCATGTTTTGTTATTTTCTTGTCAGGTAGCTCACTGGATCAGTACCCCACTTGAGATCTTAATCAAAGTTTTACTCCTTATTCATGACCCAATTTTTACATGCCCTGCCAAAATTGACCCACCACAAAAAAAGTAATAAATTTAAAAAAATAGTTTTTTTTTTATTGTTTGACCCATGCAACCTTAAAGGCACAGTATGTAAGATTGTTGGATTACCTAAAAACCACTAGATCAATGTTCTATATTTGGTTGACTTGTGTACTTACATTATCCCAAATGTTTCCAAGAATGTTTAAATCTAGATCAAATAAGCAATTTTAACTTGGACACGGACCATGTGTGTGTGTGTACAGAAACTAATTTTTAGTAGTGGAAACTTGACTAGCTTAAACTAGCTAATTCGATAAATGCCACCTTGCTAATTGGTAACACAATGCTTTGATATAATTTGCATAGCAAAGCACTTGCTGAATGAGTACAGCAATATAAAACATTTAACATAATCTGTTCTCAAACTAAGCTCATCCTCCACTCGTCACCATGATGGAAACCCCCCAAAAAACAGAAACTCTTCTAAACTAGCAGAACAAAGCATTAAACACTACTAAATCTCTTGCTTAACATTATTCTTCAAAAAAGCATAATATAACACGTAATTGTGCATTTACTGTCCCTTTTGAATGTCATGTCACTTATACTTGGGACATGCTAGCTGGCAACATAGGATTTCATTCATTATGCTAAGCTAAGTTAGCGGCGATCCTGCCAAACTCAAACAATGCACTGAGACAAAAATGAATTTGCCCACATATCTAAATGTAGGAAAGAAGTTGAATAAGCCCTATTTCTAAAAACGGTGGAGTGTTCCTTTAAGTTTGTCTAAATTAAAAAAAACAAGTTCATAAAACAATGACCCATTTCAGATTACTTAAAGTGTGTCATTTTTGTGAACATAATGTTCGTAAATGAGTATGAAGGCACAATCTGTAAGATTTTTGGATTCAAATATCCATGAACCACTAGAACAGTGTTCTATAGTTTGTTGATTTGTGTTTACATGATCCCAAATGATTTCAAGAATCTTTAAACCCAGAGAAATAAGCGATTTTAACCAGGACACGGACCGATGGTAATGTTTTATTAGACTGAAGCCTCTTTAATATCTGACGTGTTTATTAGACAGAAGCCGCTTTAATATCTGATGTGTTTATTAGACTGAAGCCGCTTTAATATCTGACGTGTTTATTAGACTGAAGCCGCTTTAATATCTGATGTGTTTATTAGACAGAAGCCGCTTTAATATCTGATGTGTTTATTAGACTGAAGCCGCTTTAATATCTGATGTGTTTATTAGACTGAAGCCGCTTTAATATCTGATGTGTTTATTAGACTGAAGCCGCTTTAATATCTGACGTGTTTATTAGACTGAAGCTACTTTAATATCTGATGTGTTTATTAGACTGAAGCCGCTTTAATATCTGACGTGTTTATTAGACTGAAGCTACTTTAATATCTGATGTGTTTATTTGACTGAAGCCGCTTTAATATCTGACGTGTTTATTAGACTGAAGCTACTTTAATATCTGATGTGTTTATTAGACTGAAGCCGCTTTAATATCTGATGTGTTTATTAGACAGAAGCCGCTTTAATATCTGAAGTGTTTATTAGACTGAAGCCGCTTTAATATCTGAAGTGTTTATTAGACTGAAGCCGCTTTAATATCTGATGTGTTTATTAGACTGAAGCCGCTTTAATATCTGATGTGTTTATTAGACAGAAGCCGCTTTAATATCTGATGTGTTTATTAGACTGAAGCCGCTTTAATATCTGATGTGTTTATTAGACAGAAGCCGCTTTAATATCTGAAGTGTTTATTAGACAGAAGCCGCTTTAATATCTGAAGTGTTTATTAGACTGAAGCCGCTTTAATATCTGATGTGTTTATTAGACTGAAGCCGCTTTAATATCTGATGTGTTTATTAGACAGAAGCCGCTTTAATATCTGATGTGTTTATTAGACTGAAGCCGCTTTAATATCTGATGTGTTTATTAGACTGAAGCCGCTTAAATATCTGATGTGTTTATTAGACAGAAGCCGCTTTAATATCTGATGTGTTTATTAGACAGAAGCCGCTTTAATATCTGATGTGTTTATTAGACAGAAGCCGCTTTAATATCTGAAGTGTTTATTAGACAGAAGCCGCTTTAATATCTGATGTGTTTATTAGACTGAAGCCGCTTTAATATCTGACGTGTTTATTAGACTGAAGCCGCTTTAATATCTGATGTGTTTATTAGACAGAAGCCACTTTAATATCTGATGTGTTTATTAGACTGAAGCCGCTTTAATATCTGATGTGTTTATTAGACAGAAGCCGCTTTAATATCTGATGTGTTTATTAGACTGAAGCCGCTTTAATATCTGATGTGTTTATTAGACTGAAGCCTCTTTAATATCTGACGTGTTTATTAGACTGAAGCCGCTTTAATATCTGATGTGTTTATTAGACAGAAGCCGCTTTAATATCTGATGTGTTTATTAGACAGAAGCCGCTTTAATATCTGAAGTGTTTATTAGACTGAAGCCGCTTTAATATCTGACGTGTTTATTAGACTGAAGCCGCTTTAATATCTGATGTGTTTATTAGACTGAAGCCGCTTTAATATCTGATGTGTTTATTAGACTGAAGCTGCTTTAATATCTGATGTGTTTATTAGACTGAAGCCGCTTTAATATCTGATGTGTTTATTAGACTGAAGCCGCTTTAATATCTGATGTGTTTATTAGACTGAAGCCGCTTTAATATCTGATGTGTTTATTAGACTGAAGCTGCTTTAATATCTGACGTGTTTATTAGACAGAAGCCGCTTTAATATCTGATGTGTTTATTAGACTGAAGCCGCTTTAATATCTGACGTGTTTATTAGACTGAAGCCGCTTTAATATCTGATGTGTTTATTTGACTGAAGCCGCTTTAATATCTGATGTGTTTATTAGACTGAAGCCGCTTTAATATCTGACGTGTTTATTAGACTGAAGCCGCTTTAATATCTGACGTGTTTATTAGACAGAAGCCGCTTTAATATCTGAAGTGTTTATTAGACTGAAGCCGCTTTAATATCTGACGTGTTTATTAGACTGAAGCCGCTTTAATATCTGATGTGTTTATTAGACTGAAGCCGCTTTAATATCTGATGTGTTTATTAGACTGAAGCCGCTTTAATATCTGATGTGTTTATTAGACTGAAGCCGCTTTGATATCTGATGTGTTTATTAGACTGAAGCCGCTTTGATATCTGACGTGTTTATTAGACTGAAGCCGCTTTAATATCTGAAGTGTTTATTAGACTGAAGCCGCTTTAATATCTGATGTGTTTATTAGACTGAAGCCGCTTTAATATCTGATGTGTTTATTAGACTGAAGCCGCTTTAATATCTGAAGTGTTTATTAGACTGAAGCCGCTTTAATATCTGAAGTGTTTATTAGACAGAAGCCGCTTTAATATCTGAAGTGTTTATTAGACTGAAGCCGCTTTAATATCTGATGTGTTTATTAGACAGAAGCCGCTTTAATATCTGACGTGTTTATTAGACAGAAGCCGCTTTAATATCTGAAGTGTTTATTAGACTGAAGCCGCTTTAATATCTGATGTGTTTATTAGACTGAAGCCGCTTTAATATCTGACGTGTTTATTAGACTGAAGCCGCTTTAATATCTGATGTGTTTATTAGACAGAAGCCGCTTTAATATCTGATGTGTTTATTAGACTGAAGCCGCTTTAATATCTGATGTGTTTATTAGACAGAAGCCGCTTTAATATCTGATGTGTTTATTAGACTGAAGCCGCTTTAATATCTGATGTGTTTATTAGACTGAAGCCGCTTTAATATCTGATGTGTTTATTAGACTGAAGCCGCTTTAATATCTGATGTGTTTATTAGACAGAAGCCGCTTTAATATCTGACGTGTTTATTAGACAGAAGCCGCTTTAATATCTGATGTGTTTATTAGACAGAAGCCGCTTTAATATCTGATGTGTTTATTAGACTGAAGCCGCTTTAATATCTGATGTGTTTATTAGACTGAAGCCCCTTTAATATCTGACGTGTTTATTAGACAGAAGCCGCTTTAATATCTGATGTGTTTTATTAGACTGAAGCCGCTTTAATATCTGATGTGTTTATTAGACTGAAGCCGCTTTAATATCTGATGTGTTTATTAGACTGAAGCCGCTTTAATATCTGATGTGTTTATTAGACAGAAGCCGCTTTAATATCTGACGTGTTTATTAGACAGAAGCCGCTTTAATATCTGATGTGTTTATTAGACTGAAGCCGCTTTAATATCTGACGTGTTTATTAGACTGAAGCCGCTTTAATATCTGATGTGTTTATTAGACTGAAGCCGCTTTAATATCTGATGTGTTTATTAGACTGAAGCCGCTTTGATATCTGATGTGTTTATTAGACTGAAGCCGCTTTAATATCTGACGTGTTTATTAGACTGAAGCCGCTTTAATATCTGATGTGTTTATTAGACTGAAGCCGCTTTAATATCTGATGTGTTTATTAGACTGAAGCCGCTTTAATATCTGACGTGTTTATTAGACTGAAGCCGCTTTAATATCTGATGTGTTTATTAGACTGAAGCCGCTTTGATATCTGACGTATTTATTAGACTGAAGCCGCTTTGATATCTGACGTGTTTATTAGACTGAAGCCGCTTTAATATCTGATGTGTTTATTTGACTGAAGCCGCTTTAATATCTGACGTATTTATTAGACTGAAGCCGCTTTAATATCTGATGTGTTTATTAGACTGAAGCCGCTTTGATATCTGATGTGTTTATTAGACTGAAGCCGCTTTAATATCTGATGTGTTTATTAGACTGAAGCCGCTTTAATATCTGATGTGTTTATTAGACTGAAGCCGTTTTAATATCTGACGTATTTATTAGACTGAAGCCGCTTTGATATCTGACGTGTTTATTAGACAGAAGCCGCTTTAATATCTGATGTGTTTATTTGACTGAAGCCGCTTTGATATCTGATGTGTTTATTAGACTGAAGCCGCTTTAATATCTGATGTGTTTATTAGACTGAAGCCGCTTTAATATCTGACGTATTTATTAGACTGAAGCCGCTTTAATATCTGACGTATTTATTAGACTGAAGCCGCTTTAATATCTGATGTGTTTATTAGACTGAAGCCGCTTTAATATCTGACGTATTTATTAGACTGAAGCCGCTTTAATATCTGACGTGTTTATTAGACTGAAGCCGCTTTAATATCTGATGTGTTTATTTGACTGAAGCCGCTTTAATATCTGACGTGTTTATTAGACTGAAGCCGCTTTAATATCTGATGTGTTTATTTGACTGAAGCCGCTTTAATATCTGATGTGTTTATTAGACTGAAGCCGCTTTAATATCTGATGTGTTTATTAGACTGAAGCCGCTTTAATATCTGATGTGTTTATTAGACTGAAGCCGCTTTAATATCTGAAGTGTTTATTAGACTGAAGCCGCTTTAATATCTGATGTGTTTATTAGACTGAAGCCGCTTTAATATCTGATGTGTTTATTAGACTGAAGCTACTTTAATATCTGACGTGTTTATTAGACTGAAGCCGCTTTAATATCTGACGTGTTTATTAGACTGAAGCCGCTTTAATATCTGACGTGTTTATTAGACTGAAGCCGCTTTAATATCTGACGTGTTTATTAGACTGAAGCCGCTTTAATATCTGACGTGTTTATTAGACTGAAGCCGCTTTAATATCTGATGTGTTTATTAGACTGAAGCCGCTTTAATATCTGATGTGTTTATTAGACAGAAGCCGCTTTAATATCTGACGTGTTTATTAGACAGAAGCGGCTTTAATATCTGATGTGTTTATTAGACAGAAGCCGCTTTAATATCTGACGTGTTTATTAGACTGAAGCCGCTTTAATATCTGACGTGTTTATTAGACTGAAGCCGCTTTAATATCTGATGTGTTTATTAGACTGAAGCCGCTTTAATATCTGATGTGTTTATTAGACTGAAGCCGCTTTAATATCTGATGTGTTTATTAGACAGAAGCCGCTTTAATATCTGATGTGTTTATTAGACTGAAGCCGCTTTAATATCTGATGTGTTTATTAGACTGAAGCCCCTTTAATATCTGACGTGTTTATTAGACAGAAGCCGCTTTAATATCTGATGTGTTTTATTAGACTGAAGCCGCTTTAATATCTGATGTGTTTATTAGACTGAAGCCGCTTTAATATCTGATGTGTTTATTAGACTGAAGCCGCTTTAATATCTGATGTGTTTATTAGACAGAAGCCGCTTTAATATCTGACGTGTTTATTAGACAGAAGCCGCTTTAATATCTGATGTGTTTATTAGACTAAAGCCGCTTTAATATCTGACGTGTTTATTAGACTGAAGCCGCTTTAATATCTGATGTGTTTATTAGACTGAAGCCGCTTTAATATCTGATGTGTTTATTAGACTGAAGCCGCTTTAATATCTGACGTGTTTATTAGACTGAAGCCGCTTTAATATCTGATGTGTTTATTAGACTGAAGCCGCTTTGATATCTGACGTATTTATTAGACTGAAGCCGCTTTGATATCTGACGTGTTTATTAGACTGAAGCCGCTTTAATATCTGACGTGTTTATTTGACTGAAGCCGCTTTAATATCTGACGTATTTATTAGACTGAAGCCGCTTTAATATCTGATGTGTTTATTAGACTGAAGCCGCTTTGATATCTGATGTGTTTATTAGACTGAAGCCGCTTTAATATCTGATGTGTTTATTAGACTGAAGCCGCTTTAATATCTGATGTGTTTATTAGACTGAAGCCGTTTTAATATCTGACGTATTTATTAGACTGAAGCCGCTTTGATATCTGACGTGTTTATTAGACTGAAGCCGCTTTAATATCTGATGTGTTTATTAGACTGAAGCTGCTTTAATATCTGACGTGTTTATTAGACTGAAGCCGCTTTAATATCTGACGTGTTTATTAGACTGAAGCCGCTTTAATATCTGACGTGTTTATTAGACTGAAGCCGCTTTAATATCTGACGTGTTTATTAGACTGAAGCCGCTTTAATATCTGACGTGTTTATTAGACTGAAGCCGCTTTAATATCTGATGTGTTTATTAGACTGAAGCCGCTTTAATATCTGATGTGTTTATTAGACAGAAGCCGCTTTAATATCTGACGTGTTTATTAGACAGAAGCCGCTTTAATATCTGATGTGTTTATTAGACAGAAGCCGCTTTAATATCTGATGTGTTTATTAGACTGAAGCCGCTTTAATATCTGATGTGTTTATTAGACTGAAGCCCCTTTAATATCTGACGTGTTTATTAGACAGAAGCCGCTTTAATATCTGATGTGTTTTATTAGACTGAAGCCGCTTTAATATCTGATGTGTTTATTAGACTGAAGCCGCTTTAATATCTGATGTGTTTATTAGACTGAAGCCGCTTTAATATCTGATGTGTTTATTAGACAGAAGCCGCTTTAATATCTGACGTGTTTATTAGACAGAAGCCGCTTTAATATCTGATGTGTTTATTAGACTAAAGCCGCTTTAATATCTGACGTGTTTATTAGACTGAAGCCGCTTTAATATCTGATGTGTTTATTAGACTGAAGCCGCTTTAATATCTGATGTGTTTATTAGACTGAAGCCGCTTTAATATCTGACGTGTTTATTAGACTGAAGCCGCTTTAATATCTGATGTGTTTATTAGACTGAAGCCGCTTTGATATCTGACGTATTTATTAGACTGAAGCCGCTTTGATATCTGACGTGTTTATTAGACTGAAGCCGCTTTAATATCTGACGTGTTTATTTGACTGAAGCCGCTTTAATATCTGACGTATTTATTAGACTGAAGCCGCTTTAATATCTGATGTGTTTATTAGACTGAAGCCGCTTTGATATCTGATGTGTTTATTAGACTGAAGCCGCTTTAATATCTGATGTGTTTATTAGACTGAAGCCGCTTTAATATCTGATGTGTTTATTAGACTGAAGCCGTTTTAATATCTGACGTATTTATTAGACTGAAGCCGCTTTGATATCTGACGTGTTTATTAGACAGAAGCCGCTTTAATATCTGATGTGTTTATTTGACTGAAGCCGCTTTGATATCTGATGTGTTTATTAGACTGAAGCCGCTTTAATATCTGATGTGTTTATTAGACTGAAGCCGCTTTAATATCTGACGTATTTATTAGACTGAAGCCGCTTTAATATCTGACGTATTTATTAGACTGAAGCCGCTTTAATATCTGATGTGTTTATTAGACTGAAGCCGCTTTAATATCTGACGTATTTATAAGACTGAAGCCGCTTTAATATCTGACGTGTTTATTAGACTGAAGCCGCTTTAATATCTGATGTGTTTATTTGACTGAAGCCGCTTTAATATCTGACGTGTTTATTAGACTGAAGCCGCTTTAATATCTGATGTGTTTATTTGACTGAAGCCGCTTTAATATCTGACGTGTTTATTAGACTGAAGCCGCTTTAATATCTGATGTGTTTATTAGACTGAAGCCGCTTTAATATCTGATGTGTTTATTAGACTGAAGCCGCTTTAATATCTGAAGTGTTTATTAGACTGAAGCCGCTTTAATATCTGATGTGTTTATTAGACTGAAGCCGCTTTAATATCTGATGTGTTTATTAGACTGAAGCCGCTTTAATATCTGACGTGTTTATTAGACTGAAGCCGCTTTAATATCTGACGTGTTTATTAGACTGAAGCCGCTTTAATATCTGACGTGTTTATTAGACTGAAGCCGCTTTAATATCTGACGTGTTTATTAGACTGAAGCCGCTTTAATATCTGACGTGTTTATTAGACTGAAGCCGCTTTAATATCTGACGTGTTTATTAGACTGAAGCCGCTTTAATATCTGATGTGTTTATTAGACTGAAGCCGCTTTAATATCTGATGTGTTTATTAGACTGAAGCCGCTTTAATATCTGATGTGTTTATTAGACTGAAGCCGCTTTAATATCTGACGTGTTTATTAGACTGAAGCCGCTTTAATATCTGACGTGTTTATTAGACTGAAGCCGCTTTAATATCTGACGTGTTTATTAGACTGAAGCCGCTTTAATATCTGACGTGTTTATTAGACTGAAGCCGTTTTAATATCTGACGTGTTTATTAGACTGAAGCCGCTTTAATATCTGACGTGTTTATTAGACTGAAGCCGCTTTAATATCTGATGTGTTTATTAGACTGAAGCCGCTTTAATATCTGATGTGTTTATTAGACTGAAGCCGCTTTAATATCTGACGTGTTTATTAGACAGAAGCCGCTTTAATATCTGAAGTGTTTATTAGACTGAAGCCGCTTTAATATCTGACGTGTTTATTAGACTGAAGCCGCTTTAATATCTGACGTGTTTATTAGACTGAAGCCGCTTTAATATCTGATGTGTTTATTAGACTGAAGCCGCTTTAATATCTGATGTGTTTATTAGACTGAAGCCGCTTTAATATCTGAAGTGTTTATTAGACTGAAGCCGCTTTAATATCTGATGTGTTTATTAGACTGAAGCCGCTTTAATATCTGATGTGTTTATTAGGCTGAAGCCGCTTTAATATCTGATGTGTTTATTAGACTGAAGCCGCTTTAATATCTGATGTGTTTATTAGACTGAAGCCGCTTTAATATCTGATGTGTTTATTAGACTGAAGCCGCTTTAATATCTGATGTGTTTATTAGACTGAAGCCGCTTTAATATCTGATGTGTTTATTAGACTGAAGCCGCTTTAATATCTGATGTGTTTATTAGACTGAAGCCGCTTTAATATCTGATGTGTTTATTAGACTGAAGCCGCTTTAATATCTGATGTGTTTATTAGACTGAAGCCGCTTTAATATCTGATGTGTTTATTAGACTGAAGCCGCTTTAATATCTGATGTGTTTATTAGACTGAAGCCGCTTTAATATCTGATGTGTTTATTAGACTGAAGCCGCTTTAATATCTGATGTGTTTATTAGACTGAAGCCGCTTTAATATCTGATGTGTTTATTAGACTGAAGCCGCTTTAATATCTGAAGTGTTTATTAGACTGAAGCCGCTTTAATATCTGATGTGTTTATTAGACTGAAGCCGCTTTAATATCTGATGTGTTTATTAGACTGAAGCCGCTTTAATATCTGACGTGTTTATTAGACTGAAGCCGCTTTAATATCTGACGTGTTTATTAGACTGAAGCCGCTTTAATATCTGACGTGTTTATTAGACTGAAGCCGCTTTAATATCTGACGTGTTTATTAGACTGAAGCCGCTTTAATATCTGATGTGTTTATTAGACTGAAGCCGCTTTAATATCTGATGTGTTTATTAGACAGAAGCCGCTTTAATATCTGATGTGTTTATTAGACAGAAGCCGCTTTAATATCTGATGTGTTTATTAGACTGAAGCCGCTTTAATATCTGATGTGTTTATTAGACAGAAGCCGCTTTAATATCTGAAGTGTTTATTAGACTGAAGCCGCTTTAATATCTGATGTGTTTATTAGACTGAAGCCGCTTTAATATCTGATGTGTTTATTAGACTGAAGCTGCTTTAATATCTGACGTGTTTATTAGACTGAAGCCGCTTTAATATCTGATGTGTTTATTAGACTGAAGCCGCTTTAATATCTGATGTGTTTATTAGACTGAAGCCGCTTTAATATCTGATGTGTTTATTAGACTGAAGCCGCTTTAATATCTGACGTGTTTATTAGACTGAAGCCGCTTTAATATCTGACGTGTTTATTAGACTGAAGCCGCTTTAATATCTGACGTGTTTATTAGACTGAAGCCGCTTTAATATCTGACGTGTTTATTAGACTGAAGCCGCTTTAATATCTGATGTGTTTATTAGACTGAAGCCGCTTTAATATCTGATGTGTTTATTAGACAGAAGCCGCTTTAATATCTGATGTGTTTATTAGACAGAAGCCGCTTTAATATCTGATGTGTTTATTAGACTGAAGCCGCTTTAATATCTGATGTGTTTATTAGACAGAAGCCGCTTTAATATCTGAAGTGTTTATTAGACTGAAGCCGCTTTAATATCTGATGTGTTTATTAGACTGAAGCCGCTTTAATATCTGATGTGTTTATTAGACTGAAGCCGCTTTAATATCTGATGTGTTTATTAGACTGAAGCCGCTTTAATATCTGATGTGTTTATTAGACTGAAGCCGCTTTAATATCTGACGTGTTTATTAGACTGAAGCCGCTTTAATATCTGATGTGTTTATTAGACTGAAGCCGCTTTAATATCTGACGTGTTTATTAGACAGAAGCCGCTTTAATATCTGACGTGTTTATTAGACAGAAGCCGCTTTAATATCTGATGTGTTTATTAGACAGAAGCCGCTTTAATATCTGACGTGTTTATTAGACTGAAGCCGCTTTAATATCTGACGTGTTTATTAGACAGAAGCCGCTTTAATATCTGACGTGTTTATTAGACAGAAGCCGCTTTAATATCTGACGTGTTTATTAGACAGAAGCCGCTTTAATATCTGACGTGTTTATTAGACAGAAGCCGCTTTAATATCTGATGTGTTTATTAGACTGAAGCCGCTTTAATATCTGATGTGTTTATTAGACTGAAGCCGCTTTAATATCTGACGTGTTTATTAGACTGAAGCCGCTTTAATATCTGACGTGTTTATTAGACAGAAGCCGCTTTAATATCTGACGTGTTTATTAGACTGAAGCCGCTTTAATATCTGACGTGTTTATTAGACAGAAGCCGCTTTAATATCTGACGTGTTTATTAGACAGAAGCCGCTTTAATATCTGATGTGTTTATTAGACAGAAGCCGCTTTAATATCTGACGTGTTTATTAGACTGAAGCCGCTTTAATATCTGATGTGTTTATTAGACTGAAGCCGCTTTAATATCTGACGTGTTTATTAGACTGAAGCCGCTTTAATATCTGATGTGTTTATTAGACTGAAGCCGCTTTAATATCTGATGTGTTTATTAGACAGAAGCCGCTTTAATATCTGACGTGTTTATTAGACTGAAGCCGCTTTAATATCTGACGTGTTTATTAGACAGAAGCCGCTTTAATATCTGACGTGTTTATTAGACTGAAGCCGCTTTAATATCTGATGTGTTTATTAGACTGAAGCCGCTTTAATATCTGATGTGTTTATTAGACAGAAGCCGCTTTAATATCTGATGTGTTTATTAGACTGAAGCCGCTTTAATATCTGATGTGTTTATTAGACAGAAGCCGCTTTAATATCTGATGTGTTTATTAGACTGAAGCCGCTTTAATATCTGACGTGTTTATTAGACTGAAGCCGCTTTAATATCTGACGTGTTTATTAGACTGAAGCCGCTTTAATATCTGATGTGTTTTATTAGACTGAAGCCGCTTTAATATCTGATGTGTTTTATTAGACTGAAGCCGTTTTAATATCTGATGTGTTTATTAGACTGAAGCCGCTTTAATATCTGATGTGTTTATTAGACTGAAGCCGCTTTAATATCTGATGTGTTTATTAGACTGAAGCCGCTTTACTATCTGATGTGTTTATTAGACTGAAGCCGCTTTGATATCTGATGTGTTTATTAGACTGAAGCCGCTTTAATATCTGATGTGTTTATTTGACTGAAGCCGCTTTGATATCTGATGTGTTTATTAGACTGAAGCCGCTTTAATATCTGATGTGTTTATTAGATTGAAGCCGCTTTAATATCTGACGTGTTTATTAGACTGAAGCCGCTTTAATATCTGACGTGTTTATTAGACAGAAGCCGCTTTAATATCTGATGTGTTTATTAGACAGAAGCCGCTTTAATATCTGACGTGTTTATTAGACTGAAGCCGCTTTAATATCTGACGTGTTTATTAGACTGAAGCCGCTTTAATATCTGATGTGTTTATTAGACTGAAGCCGCTTTAATATCTGATGTGTTTATTAGACAGAAGCCGCTTTAATATCTGATGTGTTTATTAGACTGAAGCCGCTTTAATATCTGATGTGTTTATTAGACTGAAGCCGCTTTAATATCTGATGTGTTTATTAGACAGAAGCCGCTTTAATATCTGATGTGTTTATTAGACTGAAGCCGCTTTAATATCTGATGTGTTTATTAGACTGAAGCCGCTTTAATATCTGACGTGTTTATTAGACAGAAGCCGCTTTAATATCTGACGTGTTTATTAGACTGAAGCCGCTTTAATATCTGATGTGTTTATTAGACAGAAGCCGCTTTAATATCTGATGTGTTTTTTAGACAGAAGCCGCTTTAATATCTGATGTGTTTATTAGACTGAAGCCGCTTTAATATCTGATGTGTTTATTAGACAGAAGCCGCTTTAATATCTGATGTGTTTTTTAGACTGAAGCCGCTTTAATATCTGATGTGTTTATTAGACAGAAGCCGCTTTAATATCTGATGTGTTTTTTAGACTGAAGCCGCTTTAATATCTGATGTGTTTATTAGACAGAAGCCGCTTTAATATCTGATGTGTTTTTTAGACTGAAGCCGCTTTAATATCTGATGTGTTTATTAGACAGAAGCCGCTTTAATATCTGATGTGTTTATTAGACTGAAGCCGCTTTAATATCTGATGTGTTTATTAGACAGAAGCCGCTTTAATATCTGATGTGTTTTTTAGACAGAAGCCGCTTTAATATCTGATGTGTTTATTAGACTGAAGCCGCTTTAATATCTGATGTGTTTATTAGACAGAAGCCGCTTTAATATCTGATGTGTTTTTTAGACAGAAGCCGCTTTAATATCTGATGTGTTTTTTAGACAGAAGCCGCTTTAATATCTGATGTGTTTATTAGACAGAAGCCGCTTTAATATCTGATGTGTTTATTAGACTGAAGCCGTTTTAATATCTGATGTGTTTATTAGACTGAAGCCGCTTTAATATCTGATGTGTTTATTAGACTGAAGCCGCTTTAATATCTGATGTGTTTATTAGACTGAAGCCGCTTTAATATCTGATGTGTTTATTAGACTGAAGCCGCTTTACTATCTGATGTGTTTATTAGACTGAAGCCGCTTTAATATCTGATGTGTTTATTAGACTGAAGCCGCTTTAATATCTGATGTGTTTATTAGACTGAAGCCGCTTTAATATCTGACGTGTTTATTAGACAGAAGCCTCTTTAATATCTGATGTGTTTATTAGACAGAAGCCGCTTTAATATCTGACGTGTTTATTAGACAGAAGCCGCTTTAATATCTGATGTGTTTATTAGACTGAAGCCGCTTTAATATCTGATGTGTTTATTAGACAGAAGCCGCTTTAATATCTGATGTGTTTATTAGACTGAAGCCGCTTTAATATCTGACGTGTTTATTAGACTGAAGCCGCTTTAATATCTGACGTGTTTATTAGACTGAAGCCGCTTTAATATCTGACGTGTTTATTAGACAGAAGCCGCTTTAATATCTGACGTGTTTATTAGACAGAAGCCGCTTTAATATCTGACGTGTTTATTAGACTGAAGCCGCTTTAATATCTGACGTGTTTATTAGACTGAAGCCGCTTTAATATCTGACGTGTTTATTAGACTTTTATTCTGACGTGTTTATTAGACAGAAGCCGCTTTAATATCTGACGTGTTTATTAGACAGAAGCCGCTTTAATATCTGACGTGTTTATTAGACTGAAGCCGCTTTAATATCTGACGTGTTTATTAGACTGAAGCCGCTTTAATATCTGACGTGTTTATTAGACTGAAGCCGCTTTAATATCTGATGTGTTTTATTAGACACTGTTTGGATCATTGATGGACAAAAACTACTGATTGTTCTCCAGCTCAACACAGTTAGTCTTATTGTTTAAATCTGGTGTTCTTGATTTACCGCACAGAGTACCATGTTTTACCGCCTAATATCCATCTCTCTCTGCAGTTTGAACAAGTGTCTCATAGTAGCGCCGAGTGAACGCACAGAGTAGCATTATAACATCACTCTCAACACACTGATGTGTGTGATATGATAAAGCAGTGTTCCCACACACACACACACACACACACAGACACACACACACGAGGGGAAGAAGCTCGTCTGACAGAATAAAAGCTCCTCTGTTCTCGAGCCGTGTGTGTCGCCCGTCTCTCGTTAGCAATCGCTCCAGCGTCTCGTTCCCCTTGTTCCACCGGCTGTAGAGGTGAAGACGACAACTCCCATGATTCCTCATCATCAAGTTATGTCTTTCTTTTGAAAAAGCTAAAAGGATTTTAAAAGTCTTTAATGCTGAATATGAAATCTTCCGCGACGCTGCGTCTTCAGACATGTAACCACTCCTCAAGCCCGATTTGGATCAAGGTATATATGGGCCTAAAAAAACCTGGGTGTCTGCCCCGAGGAAACCCTGACGAGGCCTGAACGAGCCCTGGAAATGACAGTGGAAACACGACCGTCCATTTGTCCTGTTGTCGGAAGTACGGTAGTGCAAATGCATAGCCTAAAATAAAGAAAGAGTATTGCAATAAAACATTTTCTCCTTAACCTTTTTCTGTTCCTGTCGCCTAAGAATAGAATAGCAAAAAAAACGAGCCGAACCGAGAAAACGTGGTTCAAAACCGAGGTATTTATTGAACCGTGGACTAACTGTATTGTTGCATCCCTACTTTAGACGATGATGGACAGATGAACAACAGTAACTTAATCATCTACATCACCAGAGAGCGCTTGGGTTGAATTCGTTCTAATGCTGCAATCACATGACATTGGCGATCCGAATCATGAATCAATACGCTGATTATTTGAGGATTGAACACAAATGCGGAAGAGAAGCCAATGCTGAATAAAGTCGTAGTTTTTGTTATTTTTGGACCCAAATGTATTTTGGATGCTTCAAGAGACTCTAATTAACCCACTGATGTCTCATATGGACTACTGTGATGATGTTCTCTTTCATCATCTCGTTTCGAGATCCACCTATGGGAAGGGCATCCGTACCTGACCTCTGCAAAAGCATCCAATTGCACCAAGTCTGACAAGACAGGCAGGAGCGCGCAGCCAATGCCCAGTAAGGCCCCACCCCTTACCAGCGGGCATATATGGGCTGCATACGCTACTGTACATCAGTTGACATTCGCTTCTCGCGATCTCTGCACTGACACAGTTCGGTTAGATTTGCGCTGCTCACTTATTGTCTGCAGGAGGAAATATCGCCAGATCAGCCTCCACCGGGCGTGACAGTTCTATTCTGCCACATTCTGTGTCTGCATTCGGAGCCGCTCGCGCTCTCGTCCGTCTTCCTGTTCCACGGCTGCCGCCACGGACCTTTCTGAGTTTTTCGCGGGTATGTCGCTCTCTCAGTCTTCTCCTTCTGTGTCTAGCCTATTACGGGCCTGCCCGGCCGCGTGTGGGTCTCTTATCGCCGCTAAGGATTTTCACCCTTTCTGTGTGGTCTGCTTGGGCCTCAAGCACGCAGAGGAGGCAATAGAGAACCCGGAGAACTGCAGTTACTGCCTGGTACTGCCTAAGAAACTCCTGCGACACCGCCTTAAAGTTGCCGCTACTCAGTGTGGCGAGCTCGACTTGTCGTACTCGGATATGGAACACGGTGACGATAGCGCGCTACCGGGGACCTCCCGGGGCGCGACGGCTCTTGTTTTGGCTGACCAGCCCAATCCTGAGTTCCCTGAAGAGGACATCTTCACGGGTAACCTCCCGCTCGCCGACGATCTTGCCGGGTCCGGTGATTACGACGACGCGGGCCTTCTTGGAATTTCGAAGGACGAGGAGGCCATCCCGCCCTCTGTTATTCCCCAGGCTAGCGCCCCCGCGGCCTTGCCTGAATCCATCCTCCTGGATGTGTGTGAACGAGCGGCCGCTCGTCTCAACATTAAATGGCCGGCTCCACAGAGCGCCACCGACCAGGAGAGGGATATTTATGACGGTAAAGTGTTGGGAGCCCCCCCCGGCCCGAGGAAAGAACTCTTTCCCGTTCTTCCAGCGTGCGCTAAGCACATGAGGCACTACTGGAACGACCCGCTCGATCTTAAACACGGTCTCGCGGGGCTGGAGGTTAAAGATATGGCGGCTCGCGGCATGGGCGAACCGCCTGCCATTGAGCCCTCCATTGCCAGACACCTCAACCCAGTCCAGGGAGGGCTGCCCGCCCCCCCGAAGCCGGTCCTTCCTAACAGGATGGACCGTTTTTCTGCCTCGGTGCACCAGGCCGTTTATAAATCCTCGGCCTTGGCTGTTAGGACTCTGAATGTCTCCTCCCTCCTTTCCGCTTACCAAGCGGAGATCCTGGACGATCTGGGCCAGCAGTTAGATAAGGGATCTTCTCCCTCTCCTGCACTGTGGAAGGAGATCATCACGGTTAACGACCTCGTTCTCCGTAATGCTCGTCAGGTCGTCCAAACCTGCGGGCGCTCTATGGCGCTTTCCGTGGTAGGAGAGCGCTCGCTCTGGCTCAACCTGTCTGGTCTCCCGGATAGTGAAAAGAAACGTATCGCAGGCGCCCCGGTAGAGCCCGGCCGGGCTCTCTTTGGCCCCGCAGTTGCTATGATGCAACAACGATGCGACGACAAGAAGGAGCACGAGGCCTTCATATTGTATCTTCCCAGGAAGACGGTCCCACGCCAGGCGCCCCCTGTGCGTTTGCCTAACCCCCCGGTCCCGGGACGTAATTTTAATCAGGTCAAGGAAAAGCCTCGAAAGAAGTTTTCTGGGCTTTCTCCCTGCCCCAGAACCCCTGTCCAAAGGACGGAAGGTTCCTGCTGTAGGGTGTCCCCCTCCCGTGGCTGCCCAGCCCATATGTTTAGTGGACGATGTGTGTTCCCCCCTGTTCAAGGGGATTGTCGTGAGGAAAAGTTCAAAAGCAGTGTAACCACACCGCACATACTGTGTTCCCCTCACCCAAATAATAAAGGCTTCGGCCCCAGTGTTTCCCAGAAAACACAACACACACAGAAACACAAAAAACACAATAAATCTAACGAATCAAATGAATTCGTCACAGCGAGATACCCTCTCAATGTAGGGAAATACCCTTTCTCTCGTAATGGTGAACCTGCACGTGTCGTCCCTAGTTTCTCCACTAGAGGGCGCCATTGCATCACAAATAAGCCAGCTAGGCATGCTCGAAGCCAGCACGGCCTGGACGAGCATTCACACGAGCTGTGTGTCAGCCTGGCTTACTGTATTACGCATGATATTACAGGGCTATCGTCTGCAGATTGCTATGAAACATCCACGTTTCAGCAGCGTTCTCTTTTCTCACACAGAGGAAAGCACGGCCCACGTCCTGAAGGAGGAAATCTCCTCTCTTCTAAACAAAGGTGCGATTCAGGTGGTTCCCCACAATCTGATAAACCAGGGTTTCTTTTCCCGTTATTTCCTGGTCACAAAGAAGGACGGTTCCCTCCGTCCTATTCTGGACCCCAGGGTGTTGAACAAACATTTGAGGAAATACAGATTCATAATGTTAACCCTTGGTTCGCTCGCCCGTGTCATGAAACGGAACGACTGGTTCACATCGGTCGATCTGAGAGATGCTTTTCTCCACATAAGCATTTATCCACCACACCGGAAGTTTCTTCGTTTCGCCTATCAAGGCATTTGTTACGAACTCACGGTGCTTCCGTTCGGGCAAAAATTAAGCCCCCGAACTTTCTGTTTGCGTGTGGAAGCGGGCTTCACTCCCCTAAGAATGTCTGGTCTACGGATCCTGACATACATATGCGATTGGCTCATCATAGCCGATTCGTGGGAAAAGGTGTTGCAGGACACCTCCCGTGTGCTCGCGCACACCCGATCTCTGGACTTCAGGGTGAATGTGAACAAGAGCAGCTTTACACCCAGTCAGAGGGTGATCTTCCAGGGCATGGAGCTCAACTCAGTCTCCATGCGAGCGCGTCTCTCTCAGGAGCGCGTTCTCTCTCTGACGAACTGTCTGTCACAGTTCAGAGAGGGGGCGAGGGTGCGATATCGCACATGTCTCAGGCTACAGGGTCTTATGGCTTTAGCTATCCAGTTTTTGCCACTAGGACCCCTGAGGATGAGGGCGTTCATGAAATGGGTTTTGTCACTACATTTCAGCCCGTTACACGATCTTTGCCGCTCTGTAACAGTGACGCGCACCTGCGCTGCAGCTCAGCGCCACTGGAAGAGCGCGGACTTTTACGCACAGGGTACCCCTCTGGGGACTGTCATGTTGCGGAAAGTCGTGACGACGGACGCGTCCCTAACAGGCTGGGGTGCCACCCAGGAGGGCAGAACTGTGAACGGTTTGCGGCCGAGCAAACTACGTTCAGAGCACATAGATTATTTAGAGCTTCTAACCAATTAGAAGGCTCTGAATCATTTTCTGCCTCGTCTGCAGGGACATTATGTGCTCGTACGCTGCGACGATACCACGACAGTGGCTATCAATCGTCAAGGCGGCGCGCGCTCGCCGAAGCTTCATGCCCTAGCTTACAAGCGTTTGGTATGGAGCGGGCGAGTTTTCCTGTCGTTACGCGCGACTCATGTTCCGGGAATTCTGAACAGAGGCGCGGATCTTCTATCGAGGGGGAACCCGCTCTTCGGAGATTGGCACCTCCACCCTCAGATAGTAGACATGATATGGATGAGACTACGGGCGCCCGTAGATCTGTTCGCCTCGCGCGAAAACAGCCATTGTCCTATGTTCTTCTCGCTAAAGGACTTGGACGCGCCCCTCGAGGTGGACACACTGGCCCACCCGTGGCCCAGAGTGCTGCTGTATGCCTTTCCTCCCCTGTGCCTGATAATTCTCACACTGGCCAGGGCGAGAGAGGGGGGGTTTTCTCTCATCCTGATAGCACCCAGGTGGCCCAAAGCGCCGTGGCTGGCAGAGATAATCCCTCTGTTGTATGCCCAGCCGTGGTGCCTCCCCCTCCGCACAGACCTATTGTCTTAAGCGAACGGGGAGATTTATCACCCACACCCGGACAGGGTAGCTCTCTGGGCTTGGCCCGTGAGAGGACGAACCTAAGCGCGTTAGGGCTTCCCCCGCGCGTGGTGGCTACTATACAGAATGCCAGGGCCGTTTCTACATGGTCCTTGTATGGCTGTAAGTGGCAGGTGTTCGATGAGTGGTGTGATGGGCGGGGTCTCACGTCATATCAGTGCTCAGTCGCTGATATCTTGTGTTTCCTCCAAGACCTTATGGATAAGGGCAGGTCTTTTTCCACTATTAAGGTCTATCTGGCAGCTATCTCTGCTTGTCATGTGGGTTTTGAGGGCTCAACGGTTGGGCAGCATTCTCTAATCCGCAGATTTATGAAGGGCGCCCGTCGCTCCTTGCCAGTCATTAGGAGAACGATCCCTGAATGGGACCTCTCCATGGTGCTGGAAGCTCTGTCTCAATTCCCTTTTGAGCCTCTGGGGAATATTCCCCTTAAGTTGCTGTCCTTCAAAACAGCCTTGCTCTTGGCCTTGGCGTCAGCCAAACGTGTCAGTGAGTTACATGCACTCTCGGTCCACCCCTCGTGCATCAATTTCTCTCTGGGTGGAGATAAGGTTTTCCTCAAGCCTAATCCAGCATTCATGCCGAAATGTTTCCCTGCGTTCACATCGGAGGTGTTGGAGCTATCCGCTTTTCACCCTCCGCCCTTTTCCTCCGCGGAGGATCAGAGGCTAAATGCCCTGTGTCCAGTCCGTGCGTTACAAACGTATGTGTCTAGGACCAGCGCGTTCCGGAAGAGTGACCAACTCTTCTTTTCATGGGCTCCTCCTCGCAAAGGAGATCCCCTGTCTAAACAACGCCTCTCACATTGGCTTGTGGACGCTATAATCTTGGCATATGAATCAAAGGGAGTGCAACCCCCAGGGAACATCAGAGCTCATTCCACGAGGGGCTTGGCCGCCTCTTGGGCTCTGTTCAGGGGAGTATCACTGCAGGATATCTGTTCTGCGGCCAGTTGGGCTTCTCCCCATACGTTTGTGCGTTACTACAGGCTGGATGTCACCAGAACCTCAGTAGCACATTCGGTCTTGGGGGTGGGGTCTTCCTAACCCTGCCTTCCTTATGTGTGACACACATAGCCTATGTTTCATGTCCTGCTTCACACCGCAGTTACGCGGTTGCGTCGGTGTGGCGAGTTCATGATTATGAGACGCGTCGTGCACCGCCCCTCGGGGTGACCGTCTTTTTCTGGCTAACAGGACCTCACTGTGAGTGTATTGGGCAATCGGGGAGCTGTCCATGTCTCTCCCATAGGTGGATCTCGAAACGAGATGATGAAAGAGAACAATAGGTTACTATCGTAACCCCGGTTCTCTGAAACATCGAGTGGAGAGATCCACCAGCGTTGCCCCGCTTACCGCACGAGAAGCGAATATACTTACTGATGTACAGTAGCGTATGCAGCCCATATATGCCCGCTGGTAAGGGGTGGGGCCTTACTGGGCATTGGCTGCGCGCTCCTGCCTGTCTTGTCAGACTTGGTGCAATTGGATGCTTCTGCAGAGGTCAGGTACGGATGCCCTTCCCATAGGTGGATCTCTCCACTCGATGTTTCAGAGAACCGGGGTTACGATAGTAACCTATTGTTTTTATTCCCTTTCTGGACATGGACAGTATAGTGTGCATACACTTGCATACATTGACATGCAAAGTTGATGTATATTTACATATTATTATTGCTCGAACGAAAGCGATCAAGAGAAATTGATTCCTTATGATATAATCCTGTGTATGGATGTGCTCTGATACATTGTTCTCATGTGTTTGGTAGCCCTGGATAAATGTGAGGACAGGAGAGATGGAGGCTTTAAGCAGTCCTGGAGGTGTTCTCTCTCAGATGATAGTGAAGACGACAGCAGACATGAGTAAGGTCATTCAGCACAGAGCAGCTTACAGCCCACTCAAGCATCTCTGCATGAACCCTTCCTGCACGCTTAAAGCTGCTTTCAGCCAAACGATATTACTGCGATACTCAGAGAAACATCAAGGTCAAAGAGAAGAGAGAAAACGTTCTTGTTTTGGTTACTGTATGCTGTCATTGTATGGAAAAAAGCAGGCTGGTTTAGCTCTCAAAAATGTGATGACACCAGCATTTCCCACTAGGGCTGTCAACGAATATTCTAAATTTGAATATATATTCGAAGGTGAAAATTAATTTAAAAAAACGCGGTAGTAGAGGCGTAGCTGTCTGCTTTGTGAGTGAGCGCGTGCTCTGTCAGGGACAGGTCACAGGAGTCACTGCTGAAAGTTGACGTGTCTTGCAGTGAAGATGGCAGAAAGTGCAGAACCCAACTCGACCGCGGCAGAGAAAACAATTTTAACTCCAAAATCTAAAAAGCCATGTCTGGAAGTACTTTGGATTTTGGTCGGTAGGAGGCAAAATTGTTGAGCCGTGAGATAAAGTTGTATGTAAGCTATGTAAGGTACAGTTAGCATTAGGGCTGGGCGATATGGCCAAAATTTCATATCCCGATATAGCTCATTTGATATCCCGATAACGATATAGCAATTTTTCTGTTAATTCAGTTTATGAAGAGTCTATACAAAATTGCAATGTGGAAATGCAGTTTGAAATGATATACAAAACAAATAAAGGTAGTATGGACTACATTTTGATTTTATTTAGAACCTTTTTTTCAAGCAAGACTGTTGGTAAAGTTAACACATGCCTGCCATTAAAATATTTCAATATATGGCTATATAGTGTGCCACGCGAAAAAGCCCGTTGCAGCGTCTGTGTCTGAAGTTTGTTTTGAGCGCTAATGCCCCCACTCTGGCATAATTACTCTGAGAATTACCCTGGTCTGAACCGCGTCTACCACCGTCTTCCTCCATGTTTATTTATGTATTGCAGCGTCCATGGGCATGCCGTGAGGTGCATCTTGACGTGAAATTCTGCCGTAAACCCCTTATCGTGGCGTAAGCGATAGAGCCTTATATAAAACGATAGACATTTTCTGTCATCCAGACGATATATTTCGTCATATCGCCCAGCCCTAGTTAGCATACCATGCCTCATTTTATTTAACGTTAAACAGAAACACTAAAGCGAAGGCTATTCTACTGACTGAAGAGATATTGTATGAATAAAGGATAAATGCACTGCTTCCACTGGTGTGATTATTCACCGTTGCATGTCAAGGAAAAGTTCCATGTTTAGCACAGCACAGCTCGCTCGAGCGTTCAATATGCTGTAAGATTTACATTAATATTAATAATATTTGTTTCAATCACTGAATGAAGCCTGCTATAGTTGGGACGAGGCGACCTTAAATTGCTTACACAAAACTCTTGATCAGCCCTCAAAGTTTGTTAATTTAAACCGTTATGCGCGGAGAGCGCGAGAGAGAGTGAGGTCTGGGTCTTGGCCATTACTTAATTTACTTGTTTTTGTGTAGGTAATACACTGTCAAATATGTTTAAACTTAAAGGGGTACTTCAGCGCTGGGAAGATGAATCTGTATTTAAACTGGGTCATCAATGCAGTAGAAATGTGAAATTATTTTTGAATTTGGTGTCTTCTAGACTGAGAAAAGACAGAAAATCTATTTTTGTCCCATGGGGATGAAAGACTACAATTCCCAGAATGCTTCGCTGACCTGTGAGGCCATTCCCAACGCCACCAACTTCATTACTGTGACTGAGTTAGAGAAGACACTACAATTAAAAACTGAACGTGTCTGTTCAATATAATGAGTGAGTCACCGCGCGAGTCTCACAGCACTGAGCACTAACTGCAGGAGTGATGAGAGCTGAGGTAATCGCGACTACACTCGCGGCATACATTCACAACGCGAGTTCAGTCTGGCGCGTTTCAGTTCATGCCTTTGCAAGCTTAACTTTCATAGAAATTAATTTGAGAAGTTAAAAGACTTACATTGCTCACCATAGCTCCGTTTAAATGAGTGCCTGCCAGCTGAGCTCTCCCTGCAAGCTGAGTGTAATCTCCCATCCCCCACGCGTGAGTTCAAAACATGCGGAAATGGCTCCCTCTGCTGGCTGTAGTCTTTAGCCTTTGGGCAAGCATTCCTCCTATGATGCAAAAATCGTCAATTTGCATCATAGGAGGAATTTTTCCAGAAATAAAATGCATAAATCTCTTGTCTCAGGGGGATATGAGGGGGGAAAGCACAATCATTTGAATATACTCCAGGGTTTCTACTGATACAAAGCCATATGCTAATCGCTGAAGTAACCCTTTAAATAGACTACCTATACAAGTAGTTATTTCTCTTTGTATTATTTGTCCTGTTATTGACTTAATGCACGTCATTAACCAAATGCGCAACCAGATGTTCGAATAGTTTGAATATTCGTGTTTATTTTAGAGGGAATATTTTCAAACGTTATTTTTGAGCAATTTTGACAGCCCTATTTCCCACCAGCATTTTGTGCTAGTTGAATGGATTCTTAACAACCTCTGATTGGCTGTTATGTTCATGCGCTCAACAGAAATATCTGTAATTGGGGAAAGTGATCAATGCTTCAAAAACACGTTTTAAATAGACATTTTAGACACTCTTCACCAAGATCTTACGCAGATATACCTAGGAGTGTTTGAAAGCAGGTGTTTTTGGCAGATATATTAGAGATCTGCTGAGATACACATGCTTTCAAACACTCCCTGGTAGTCACATTTTTTATGTTTCAGTACTGACTTGATACCGAAGTCTGTACTTTTGAAGACTATATGTGATGCCAGAGTTGGGTTTGTGTGAAAGTGATTTTATGAAGTTGGGTGTGCATCAGCGAACGTGCTAGATCTCCAAACCAGAAATGGTAGATTCATCCCCAGACACCGGATCCTGTCAGAAGTCATCCATTTTGTCTGGTGTCCAAAACTTAAATCAACAGCAAGTCTTGTTTTCTGCACAAAATGAGTGTTTTGTGTCTTACCCAGAACTGTATTACAGTCTGCTATCAGCCAAGATGTTGACTGAGAAGCCAAGAGTTCAAGCATGATGAGACAAAGTAATTATAATACAAAAAAGGAGGGTTATCTATTGAATAATCTTAGTTGCTTGTATTTCTGTTGTTTGGACAAAGTCTGAGCACTGAAACAAGTGTTGTTATACCAGTCTGCTTTACAACAACATCCCTTAAAGCCTTGAAATATTCCCCTTATCTCTTATTCTTGAAGACAAGCATTCCACATTCCATGGGTTGTCTTTTTAAACAAAATCAGGCCTAACAAAGTTTGTTTGGTGTTTGTTTCTGGAGCTTGAAACTGCTTGAAGATTTCCATGCCACACCCACCTTTTACATGATTGCCATGGACCAATGGGCGTGCGACGAACTGTGTTTTGGCATGATTTAGTGTGACATAAACCAAGTGTGAACACATCTTAAGTCTCTCTCTCTGTCTCTCTCTCATTGCCCACTAGCGCCGCCCTTGTGACCATGGAGCGATTGAGTGGCCAGCAGGAGCTTTCACCTGAGGGAATCAAGGTATTTAGTCAATCTGTCTCTTATATGCTTCATTTTCATGTATTTTCTTTCAAATATTTTTCTTAACTCTTGCCCTGCCATTGGTGGGTTTTTTCAGCTTTGTGTTTTCACTGTTGTACGATAGTGGGTGCTATTACACATCTCCTGAGCGAGTACATTATGGTCAGATCAAAACACAGGAAAAGAAGACGCAGAAACAAGCAATATCATATGTGATCATATGCATATGTAAAATAACGTGGTTATCAACTTTAAACAGCGTATACATCAAAACTGCTTAATGTTAATGAATGAAATGTCAAACCAGGACAAGCTAAAGGACTGTGGAACTTTGGGGTGTTGATGGACTCGATCTACTCCATCTCTGTGTGTGATAATCGCTCTGAATCCCATCCAGTTGTAGTCTTTGACAAAAACATGATTTTTCTCAGCCTTTTGCTTAAAATGCTGCTTTTTTAATTAAATGTACTCACAGTCAAGTGTTGATAAAAAAGAATGAATGAAGCATCTATTCTTTCTTTTGATATATTGCATGTTCAGATATTGATAAAATATTTGGAGGGCCATGACATTTGTGTGAAAATTACATAAAATGCTGATGGTGACTGGCAACTTCTCTCTTTTTTTAATTGCTGGTGAGGAAAGAGTTAATCTTGATGTTTTGGTGAAAATGTACTTCATACCTATTTAAGTGGCATGGTACAAGGGCTGCTTTGTTGTATTAATTTTTACAGTTTACTTAATATTTTTAGATAATATTAAATGTAATGTATAATGTGCATAAAGTAATTAAAGATGTTACTTTTCATGTAAATATTATAATTATAGTATACTATTAAGACTGTCTTTAACAATTATTTTGATGATTAATCAAGATATTTTTCCGGTCATAAAAATAGACCTAAACAAATAATAGCCCTATAATGACTTGACTCTTACCCAGGCAGACGGGAACTTTTTTGTCATTTTCACAAAAATGTCATGACCCATCGAATATTTTGTTGTATGAATATCTGAACATGCAATATATCAAATGAAATAATAGAGCCTCTGCTTTTAAACACATTTTTTATTTAATTTTTACTTATCTTTTTTTATCAACACTAGAATGTGGCCAAGTTTCATAAAAAAAAGCAACATTTTGAGTAAAAAGCTGAGAGAAATACTGTTTTGTCAAAGACTACATCCGGATGGGATTCAGAGCAATGATCAAACACAGATGGAGGAGATCGAGTCCATCAACACCCCTAATGCTTCACAGTCCTGTAGCTCATCCTTGGGCAATTCTGTAACATTAGGCAGTTTTGATTTATATGCTGTTTAATGTTTGATGATCAAATTTTTTTCATATGCATATGCTTATATCAGTTTGCTTGTTTCTGCTTCTTCTTTTCCTATGTTTTGACCTGGAGATTCTGTACTTGTTTAGATGTGCAATAGCCACCCCCCCATCCCCCAGTGTTTAACAGTAAAAACCCGGAAAGCGCTGTAAAAGCTTGTCAATGGCAGGGAAACGGTTTGTATGTATGTGTGTATATATGTATATATATATATATATATATATATATATATATATATATATACACCAGGGTTTCCGTTGTCCGGTAATTACCGGACATTGGCCGGGAAAAAAAATTAAATGTCCGACAAAATGAAATCTTTTCGGTCAAATTGTCAGGTTAAAACTGCCTCTTATCGATACCATAAGCCTGCGACGTGATGCCCTCGCTGTCATGACAGCGCTCCGTGGCTATGGAGGATTGCAATTCTCCACAGCCTGCGAAGTCCTCATATGTGATTTCCACGAAATGTATCCAGAGTGGACCGAGTTCGCCAAGATAGCCTGTGTAATCCCTGTCTCGAGTGTTCCTGCAGAGAGGGGGTTCTCGCTGCAGAATCGGATAAAGACGAAGCAGCGAAGTTGCCTTGCTGAGAACAAGGTTTCGCGGCTTGTGACTCTGGGAACTTTTGATTTTAAGTCGGCAGCTGCACAATTATTCAGCACTACAAAAAAGCGTAAAAAGTAGCCAAAATGACACGAAACAATGTTATAGGCCTAGTCATTTGTTTGTTAATTTGACAAGGAGTCATTTCACACGGTGGCCAATTTAAATGTTACCAACTAAATGATACATACTGAGTTTATAATTAAATTTATTAATTGCGTTTAATTATTGCATCTAAACACAATAGTGTTGTGCCAAGATTTTTCACGTGAATAAAGGCAAATAGATTTGCACACTTTGCTTATAATCACTGGTCTAGTCTGTTAAACTTGTCAGAAGTTTTCGTTTCTAATATGCCCTCGTAGCCTATTTTTTCTCTCATCAAAACCGAATACCATCAGTGGTTGTACATCAAGAGCAGGGACAGTTTTTGTGCATTTTGTTTCGTGATCTGACCGGAACAAACAGAAAGTCTCTGCAACGGCGTTAAGCGTTAGATTAAAGCGCTCGTCTGTGTGAAGACTGCACGAGCCGCGAGAGAAATCTGCTCCACTGATAACAGCGGCAACGAGCGCCAGATCGCCTCTTATTTAACAAACGAATGAAATTATACTCTTCTAGTTAACCAGAGATGTTTTGTTTGTATTACTTAGGTTCATCCGTGAAGCAAGATGTTTTAAAAAAAGTGGTTGGGACACGTCCCACCTGTCCCACCCGCAAATTACGCCTATGAGTTTAAAAAAAATGGTTGATTGACGCCAATCGGACGTTCATGTTTTTTTTTTTTTAGTCTATTTGAAAGTTAGGCTAATAAACATGTTGCATATACGGCCTGATTAGGCTATGTAACTTTTTTAAGTTACATAAACTGCTTTCAGGAGTTTTTGACCGGCATATCATCAAAATGTCCGGAAAACGAAACCTCTGCCGGTCACTTTGACCGGCACCATTTTTTTCTAGCGGAAACTCTGATATATATATATATATATACATGAGGCAATAATATTTTGTTCAAGTAAAGGATCAAAAGCTAGTTACATGGTTTTATATAACAACAGTGTTAAAATATGTAACATTTAGTATTAATAATTGAAACCATCATCTTGTGTACATGATATATCTTATGTATGTATTCTAACAAATGCGTGCAGAGGAACTACAGCCTGGTGTTGTTACGCTTTACAGCAGATCACATCTTTGCTTATTTTTGGCCAAACAACATTTAATTAATTCCACTTAATGTTGATTCTGGAGTAGAAAAGGACCCTCCCCAAACTGTTGCAACAAAGTTTCTCATACACATTTTTCTAGAACGTCATTGCGTGACGTAATAGTCCTTCCAGAATTAACTGGAATAAACACACTTAATTAGCAATGCATTATACTTTTGTCCATATAGTGTAATTGTGATCAGATGTTAATGATCTCATGTTGGATGGTTGTTAGGACTGGTCTGCAGGTATGTTAAACTTTGACCTTATAACCTGAGTGCTCTGTGTTTTTGGCAGACTCCCTCCATGAAGCGCTTCAGTGCTAATGGGTCCGTGGAGACTCACGAACGACGTCCAAATCAATTAAGACCACTCAACAGAACTGGCAAGCTGAGGTATTGTAAATGTGGGAATATGGGTGAAAATTAAAATATATTAAAGTATTTTTAAAATATAATTATTTTAGCTTAAATTGTTATTAATGGGTTAGTTCACCCAAAAATCATCATTTCTCATGTGGTTGGCCAGCCATCAGACCTCCGTTCATCTTCACACACAGATGAAGATATTAGTGTTGAAATCCGATGGCTCAGAAAGGCCTTCATTGACACCAATGTCATTTCCTCTCTCAGGACCCATAAAGGCACTAAAGACGTCGTTACAAAGCCCATCTCACTACAGCGGCTCTACAATCATTTATGAAGACACGAGAATAGTTTTTGTGTGCAAAAAAACTAAATAACGGCTTATATAGTGATGGGCCGATTTCAAAACAAATATTCGAACCGTTATGAATCAGTGAATCGATTCGTGTCAAACTGCTGAAATCATGTGACTTTGGCGATCCGAATCATGAATCAATACGCTGATTCATAACGGTTTGAAACTTTGATTTGAAATCGGCCCATCACTATATAAGTTATTTTGTTTTTGTCAGGCTACATAAAGGCACTAAAGACGTCGTTACAAAGCCCATCTCACTACAGCGGCTCTACAATCATTTATGAAGCCACGAGAATAGTTTTTGTGCGCAAAACCCCCCCGAAAAAACGGCTTATATAGTGATGGCTGATTTCAAACACTGCTTTGTGAAGTTCATGATTCATGATTCGGATTGCGTGTCAAACTGCTGAAATCACGTGACTTTGGTGACCCGAATCGATTCACTGATTCATAACTGTTTGAAAAATCGGTTTTGAAATCGGCCCATCACTATATGTTGTTATTTAGTTTTTTTGCGCACAAAAACTATTCTCGTGTCTTCATAAAATGATTGTAGAGCCGCTGTAGTGAGATGGGCTTTGTAACGACGTCTTTAGTGCCTTTATGGGTCTTGAGAGAGGAAATGACATTGGTGTCAATGAAGGCCTTTCTGAGCCATCGGATTTCAACACTAATATCTTCATCTGTGTCTGAAGATGAACGGAGGTCTGACGGCTGGCCAACCACAGGAGGAATTAATGACAGAATTTTAATTTCTGGGTGAACTAACCCTTTAATTCCAGTACATTGCTCTGTTCTCCAAAAAAAAAATTTATAGCAGTATTCTCTAAATCAGATATTTGTACTCATCCCCTTTGTTGTTGTTCATGGTCTCTCAGTGAAGCAGCTCATTCAGTGAGTGTCCCGAATCGAACCAGCTATCTGATAATGAGCCCGGCACCATCCCAAGGAGTTATGGTTCAGGGGCGGCTCTTCCAGCACACACAGTTCTCTCCTTCGAGCAGAAAGCTGGAGCAAAGGTATGGCACTGAACCAACTGACTACAGAATAACAGGTGACCGATGTTTGACATCAAGTCGGTCATAATGTGCTCTATTAGAAACATGAGCGTTGGGAGGAATGCTGCCTTGACTTTGTTAGTAATCTGTTTTCAGGTGCGAAGGTAAAACTATGAGACATAAGCCTCTGTGTTTTGTCTGTAGTTTGGGTCAAATAAGGTACATTCACATTCTTGGCTGCACACTTTATCTGTCTCTCCCTCAAGTTTGAACCCAGAATATCAGATATGTGACGTTTCTGTAAAAGGACTGCCAAAATGGCTGAAAAGCTACATTCGAATTTCTTTCTTCAATATTAGCCAAATCCAAATTATAGTCGAATTCTAAAAGGCAATACTTAAAGGGTTAGTTCACTCAAAAATGAAATGTCTGTCATTAACTCCTCGCCCTAATGTCGTTCCACACCCGTAAGACCTCCGTTCATCTTCACACACAGTTTAAGATATTTTATATTTAGTCTGAGAGCGTATGCAAGTGTATGCACACTATACTGTCCATGTCCAGAAAGGGAATAAAAACATCATCACAGTAGTCCATATGAGACATCAGTGGGTTAATTAGAGTCTCTTGAAGCATCCAAAATACATTTGGGTCCAAAAATAACAAAAACTACGACTTTATTCAGCATTGGCTTCTCTTCCGGGTTCCTCAAAAAAAGATTCAAACTGTTCATGATTCAGTGAATCGATCAATCATTCGGGTCGCCAATGTCACGTGATTTCAGCAGTTTGACGCGCGATCCGAATCATTGATCTAGGGATGTTAACCGGTGACCGCTTGACCGACGGTTGACCATATCAACGTTTATCCGATCAAAGTTGTCGGTTAAAAAAAAAAAAGATCTCTAAATTAGGCTATTATAGACAGTGGACTAAACGCTACTACAGTTAGCCGTCTCATTCCAAAATATTTTTGTGTGAAGTGAACAAATCACTCACACTCAATTTTTTATGACTCGCCTGTTTGTACTTAATAAACCAATAAAAACATTTGGCGCAAGGTCACAGCGTTTGGGTTTGTGCGGTCACAAGGTTTGCAAAAAGTAAACAGGCTAAAACACTCGAGGTTAGAGTAGGGGCAGACGACAGTATGAAGCGTCATTCCGCATAAGATGGGCTTACATTTGGAAATATATTACATCTACATTTCAGTGGTAACACATAAGGTGTTGATCATCTTTCTTTATTATTGTTAGCACTACCACGAACTAAAGCGCCGTCTCTTCGGAGCTGTCATTTTCTCAAATGAGCCGCGGCAATGTTTCAAATGAGCTTCTAACGCTAGACAAAAGCCTTTATTTTCAACGCCATCACCTTGTACCCAAACCGTTTCGAAACTAAGGAGCCATTTGTCCTCCGATTACAAACAAGCTCCTCGGCGCCGCGTTTGCGGGACTCATGTTTCGTGCTGTGGGTTTTTTTAAAAAAGTGACGTGAGTGAAAGGGTGCCGGGACATTGTGTGTGTGTGCGTGTGAGAGAGAGCGGAAGCGCGGCTCGCAGCTGTTATTTCAAATAGCGCAGCATATTTTAAACTAATCGGTTAACCGGTTTCGACCGGCTAATGAAGCTCGGTGGTCGGTCAAGAAAATGTTTAGTTTTCGCCATCCCTACATTGATCATGTTTTTATTCTCTTTCTGGACATGGACAGTATAGTGTGCATACACTTACATACGCTCTCGGACTAAATATAAAATATCTTAAACTGTGTGTGAAGATGAACAGAGGTCTTACGGGTGTGGAGCGACATTAGGGTGAGGAGTTAATGACAAATACAATTTTTGGGTGAACTAACCCTTTAAGTGGATCTGCCATATTATAGCATTTTTATGATGTCTGCCAATGTGTCTCTCCTGTAGATCTGATCTGATCCAAAGAGTTGAGCTGGAGAACATTCTTCTCACCTGTCCTGAGATTTCAGGTAAGCAGATTCAACATTTACTGACAGATTGTTAGATACAAATTTGAATTTTGAATATTCGTTTAATTTACACCAAAAAACAAAAAAAGCATGTTCGATTGCAAAAACCGTGCATTGGATTTTTTTTTGGTAGAGGCGCACGAGACATGATGACGACGTAACTGACGCAACTTGTTTATCTAGTACAGCGGTGAGGCTGTGTTGTTATTTTGAAAAAAGGCGGGAAAAAAGAGTGAGGACTCGGGAGTGCGAGAGAAAATGGGCAACCTGTTCGATGGCGTATGTATACAGTCAGACACAGCAGTGCAGAAGAAAGCTATCAAGGCGTTGGAGCATGAGATGGATACAAGCGGTAACCTCCCGCGATCTTTTGAAGCCAATACGGAAGTAACGTAAACTGCAAATCCTTAACTGGCCACTAGGGCTACAGAAGGAGCAGAATCTCATTGAGCCTCATGATAAAATTCTCAACTTTACAGCAGAAAAAAACATGTTTACAGCCTGGTACAAATTGTGGTTTTGGCCTATACGGCTAATTTTGCCCTTCATGACAACTGTGAGGGGGTGAATTTTTTTTATAACTCATTCGTTTGCATTATATAAAGCCTTAAAGTTCTGCATAATTAAGGGCGTGGTTACTTTGAGTGACAGGTGGATAGCCATTTATCCGCCGTCTATAGTCATTGTGTAACACACACTCCGCCCACATCCCGCCTCTTTGCCCATTTTCTGTTATCCGGGAGTGACGCGCGATGACTCGCTCACAAGATGGCGACGCCCAACTCGACTCTACTTTACGCTTCAGAACGGCTTATCGTAATCCTATTAGTGACGTCACGGACACTACGTCCATATTTTTGATAGATAGATAGATAGATAGATAGATAGATAGATAGATAGATAGATAGATAGATAGATAGATAGATAGATAGATAGATAGATAGATAGATAGATAGATAGATAGATAGATAGATAGATAGATAGAAATGAAAGAGAAGATATGCTACCAACCTTCTGACGAAAATCCTTTCAGTTGGTGGCAAAATCATGCAGTAATGTTATATGTGTGTCCACGTATTGCACTGCTGGCAAAGACACACTTGACCATACCTCAGCAAAGGTTGATCGTTTGGTGTTTTTAACGAACAATATGCAGATGTTTAGTGAGTGGAAATAGAGTGTTTCTGAATGTCGTTTTGCTACTTTGTGTTCACATTACGTTGTTTGTTGAAGGGTGTTTTCTCAGGTTACTGCTGCAGTTTTATGCACTTTTTTTACCCAATTTTTCTTACATCCTCATTAATGAAATTATATTTTATTTAATAACAATTGTTTAAAAAAAGTGAATGTCATTTTATTTAAATAAGATGCAATGCTTGATTTGGTTTGCATGGTTGTTGTGCTCGCTTGCGCCGTCTTGTGGGCATAGGAGACAAAACAGTACCTTTTCCCTCTAACATTACAGGGTTAGTTCACCCAAAGATGAAATTAATGTCATTAACTCCTCCCCCTAATGTCGCTCCACACCCGTAAGACCTCCGTTCATCTTCACACACAGTTTAAGATATTTTATATTTAGTCCGAGAGCGTATGCAAGGTTATGATTCAGCGTAATGATTCATGATTCGGATCGCCAATGTCATGTGGTTTCAGCAGTTTGACACGCGATCCGAATCATGAATCGATTCACTGATTCATAACCGTTTGAATCTTTATTTGAGGATTGAACACAAACGCGGAAGAGAAGCCAATGCTGAATAAAGTCGTAGTTTTTGTTATTTTTGGACCCAAATGTATTTTGGATGCTTCAAGAGACTCTAATTAACCCACTGATGTCTCATATGGACTACTGTGATGATGTTTTTATTCCCTTTCTGGACATGGACAGTATAGTGTGCATACACTTGCATACGCTCTCAGACTAAATATAAAATATCTTAAACTGTGTGTGAAGATGAACGGAGGTCTTACGGGTGTGGGACGACATTAGGGTGAGGAGCTAATGACAGACATTTTCATTTTTGGGTGAACTAACCCTTTAAGTATTGCCTTTTAGAATTCGACTATAATTTGGATTTGGCTAATATTGAAGAAAGAAATTCGAATGTAGCTTTTCAGCCATTTTAGCAGTCCCTTTACAGATAAAGGTCAATCTTCTGGTGGTACTGAAGAAAAGAGCGCATCAAAATTTGGAAAGGAGTGTTAACTGGTTACTGGAGTTATTTTATGAGCAATCAAGTAAAGTGTTAATGCTACATGCAAACTTCTTTGTTCAAATATATACATCATAAAACCATCTTTCAAACGGTGTTTTGCCTTAGTCTTTGTCTCTGTCAATCCTACAGTAATAATTTATATTTCAGAACTGCATACTTTAATCATTCATTCATGGTGTTTACATCATATCTATTAGGCTTGCTGTGATATTCGGTGTTCAGGCACAACACCGGTTACATCACTTTGCCACCGTCGTAATTTAATAGTAATAAAATCATTTAGTTCAGTTAGAGAACAGACTTGCTTTTATCGGAGACTTGAGAAGAATTGGTTTCAAAAATAAATGTAAAAGCTAGGGCTGCACGAATGAGACAAATCATAATTGTCGATTATCCCCTTAAAATTGTAATTGCGATTACTAAATATGATTATCGTAATTTACATTGAATGATGTTTGAATAGCTTTATACCATTGTCTGATGCAACTGCATGCCATATTTTTAATATAAAAATAAGAACATGGGATAGAGCATTGATATTCATGTTTTTCTGCTGTTTACTAGATTCAGGAGACATAACTATTAAGAGACGTGTCCATCAGAAACGGCGGACGATGAACAATAGTCCTGATGCTGTGGGCGCACCAGTTGAGGTGAGGCTCTACCTCTACATTTAAATGTGTGATTGGTCAAATGAGCATTTTTGTACGTTTTTCTTCATTAACCCAAATGCTAAGTTCTGTCATCAATTACCCAACCTCTTATTGTTCCAAGTCCATAAGACATGATTGCTTTCCATCCATTCGTCCGTCTGTCATTCTACCTGTCTGTCTGTCCAGCCAGTCCATCCAATCCATCCATCTATTCGTCCCGCCATCTATCATTCTACCTGTCTGTCTGTCCAGCCAGTCCATCCAATCCATCCATCTATTCGTCCCGCCATCTATCATTCTACCTGTCTTTCTGTCCAGCCAATCCCATCAATCCAATCCATCCCTATCCCATTATACATCTATCCATCCATCCATCTATCTATCTGTCCCTCCATCTATCATTCTACCTGTCTGTCTGTCTGTCCAGCCAGTCCATCCAATCCCATCCATCCATCCATCCATCTATCTGTCCCTCCATCTATCATTCTACCTGTCTGTGTCCATCCATCCATCCATCCATCCATCCCTCCATCTATCATTCTACCTGTCTGTCTGTCTAGCCAATCCATCCATCCATCCATCCATCCATCCATCATTCTACCTGTCTGTCTGTCCAGCCAGTCCATCCATCCATCCATCCATCCATCCATCCATCCATCCATCCATCCATCATTCTACCTGTCTGTCTGTCCGTCCATCCATCCATCCATCCATCCATCCATCCATCCATCCATCCATCCATCCATCCATCCATCCATCCATCCATCCATCCATCCATCTGTCCCTCCATCTATCATTTTACCTGTCTGTCTGTCCAGCCAATCCATCCATCCATCCATCCATCCATCCATCCATCCATCCATCCATCCATCCATCCATCCATCCGTCCCTCCATCTATCATTTTACCTGTCTGTCTGTCCAGCCAATCCATCCATCCATCCATCCATCCATCCATCCATCCATCCATCCATCTGTCCCTCCATCTATCATTCTACCTGTCTGTCTGTCCAACCAGTCCATGTCTCATTGGTCTCATTTGTAACTGAATTGCTTCTCATTAAATATCAAACATTGAGACAAAGCACTCACCAAAAATATGAAGAAGTCGGATTAATGGTTTGTGTTCAATTTATTCTTATCAATACAATTGTGATCAATTGTGTTTTTTTTTTTTTGTGTTGTTTTTTCATTTGATAATGCTAAAATCTCTCTCTTTGGAATTTTTCAAATGAGAACAAACATTAGCGAAATATTTAACTGTTATTATGAAGCCCTAATATAGAGCACATAAAATATAATATTTTAAACATGCTTGCTTAACGCGTGAGAACCAATGAGGTTCATTCCTGCAATCAGGCATGGTTGAGCTTTTGTTTACCGCTTTTGATGTGCTCCATGTATGTGTTCATCAATTATTGTGTGTGTAAACAAAAGCCTAAATTAAGTCTGTCGGTCTGTTCATCCTATAAAATGGGCGTGTCTCCTCAGAAGACATGGATTAAACCACTCCATCCATATGGATTATTTTTATGATCTATTTTTGAATGTTGAACACATTTTTGGGTGAACAAACACTTTAAAGGGTTAGTTCACCCAGAAATTAAAATTCAGTCATTAATTCCTCCTGTGGTTGGACAGCCGTCAGACCTCCGTTCATCTTCACACACAGATGAAGATATTAGTGTTGAAATGCGATGGCTCAGAAAGGCCTTCATTGACACCAATGTCATTTCCTCTCTCAAGACCCATAAAGGCACTAAAGACGTCGTTACAAAGCCCATCTCACTACAGCGGCTCTACAATCATTTTATGAAGACGAGAAGAGTTTTTGTGCGCAAAAAAGCTAAATAACGACTTATATAGTGATGGGCCGATTTCAAAACACAGATTCGAACTGTTATGAATCAGTGAATCGACTCCTGATTCGGATCGCGTGTCAAACTGCTGAAATCACGTGACTTTGGTGATCCGAATCATGAATCGATTCACTGATTCATAACCGTTGAATCTTTGTTTTGAAATCAGTCATCGCTATATAAGTCGTTATTTAGTTTTTTTTGCACACTTCATAAAATGATTGTAGAGCCGCTGTAGTGAGATGGGCTTTGTAACGACGTCTTTAGTGCCTTTATGGGTCTTGAGAGAGGAAATGACATTGGTGTCAATGAAGGCCTTTCTGAGCCATCGGATTTCAACACTAATATCTTCATCTGTGTGTGAAGATGAACGGAGGTCTGGCGGGTGTCCAACGTGAGGAATTAATGACAGACTTTTCATTTTTGGTTGAACTAACCCTTTAAGTGTGTAATGTTATAAAGATGTCTGAGTATGGACCTTCTCACACCCAGCAGCCCCTTCAGCCTGATGATTACCTCACAGTTTGTGGTAAATGTGGCCAGCCAAGTGAGGACCATGTGAAATGTGACAGCTGTGGATTTATCCTTCCTGCTGAGACTCTGCCCCTTTCTACTGTTGCTTCAACACTGCCGCCCCGCCCCTCCATTCGCTCGCAGCCGCCCGGCCTTCAGATCAGCAGGAGCTTTTATGAGCCCACCTCTGGAGGATGCTCTCAACAGCTAGACCTTATAATAAACCCATCGGTGCGGATCACCCACGGAAATATGCTCCTCCCGCACAATGGAAGAGTCACAACTTCTGGAAGCTCGGTGTGTAATGGACACAAGCAAGCCGGAGGCAAGAAACAGCAGCTCACCAAACCATGCGAATTAAACGACCCTAGTAAGTGCACTACACTTCAAACTCTTAAAGAGTTAGTTCACCCAAAAATGAAAATGATTTCATTAATTCCTCACCGTCATGTCGTTGGACACCCGTAAGACCTTCGTTCATCTTCAGAACACAAATGAAGATATTTTAGTGTAAAGCTGAGAAAGGCTTCAGAAAGGCCTCCATTGGCATTCAGTACATTCCCACTCACAAGACCCATAAAGGCCCTAAACACATCGACACAAAGTCCATCTCACTACAGTGGATGTACAATTATATTACGAAGCAACGAGAATAGTTATTGTGCGCAAACAACAAACAAAATAATGACTTTATCCGCCAAGTTATTGTCTTCCGTGTAGGTCTTGGACGTGAGCTCAGGCGATAGCGGCACTTCTCAAGTTCACATCAGTAACTTGGTGGATAAAGTTATTTTTATTTTTTTGCGCACAATAACTATTCTCGTCACATTATAAAATGATTGTACAGCCGCTGTAGTGAGATGGGCTTTGTGTCGATGTGTTTAGGGCCTTTATGGGTCTTGTGAGTGGGAATGTACTGAATGCCAATGGAGGCCTTTCTGAAGCCTTTCTCAGCTTTACACTAAAATATCTTCATTTGTGTTCTGAAGATGAACGAAGGTGTTACGGGTGTCCAACGACATGAGGGGGAGGAATTAATTAAATAATTTTCATTTTTGGGTGAACTAACCTTTTAACATATCACATTCTCCTACAAATTATCAGTGATTTCTATTTACTATTTCCAAACCAGTAATCAGAAAAAAGTTACTTATCCAATCCAAGTCACTGTGAGTTACTATTTTAGTCATTTTCCTTAGTAAACATTTTTTAAATATATTTTTGCTTTCTTCTTGTGTCTTGGGAGTATTTTTTCAGGAAATATTTTTTAATTTCCATTTAAAATGTCAGGAGATACTTTAGCCCCGTTTCCACCAAAATTACCCGGAACAATTTGTACCAGGAACTTTTTTTACAGGAACTTTTCTCCCCCCCCAGACCTGCAGCTGTCTGCGTTTCCACCGCGATAAAGTTCCGAGAAGATTAGGCAAATTAGTCCGGTGATGTAGGACTGCACGTGACTGTTCCTCCAAGCCAGTGACGGACCAGGGCTGTCACTTTTCGATATGCATGCGAAGATGACGTGAAATATCCGTAATCGAACTATAAATAAACTATCCGGTTTTTAAAGTCCCATGTAGCGCAATTGTTTTTACTGTCGGTGCGTTTACATGGAGCACTGCAATCAGTTTAAAAGTCCAATCTGAAAGAAAATGCTCCATATAAACACCTGATCAATCGTAATAAAAATGCCCAAACTGAATGAAATTGTAATCGTTTTGAGATGGGTGGATAAACCTTTTCATGAATCGATCAAACGAAACATTTCACCATGTAAATGACCTGACCGGATTACTTTTGAGCGTGCCTCTTCTATGTAGGCACAGCGCGCGCCTTCACCACTGAAGAGCACACGTCGCGCTCATGCACCAAGCATGACGAGAGGAAAATACATTTTTCTGAGGGAGAAACTTTATTTTACTTTATTAACTTTATTAAGTTATGAAGATAATGTTGGCATAATGACACTGTCCCTAAGCCTATGTAAGCAAACAATCATTAACTTCTTCAACTGCGCCTGACATGAGAATTTATTTTTTCTGAGATGATTATTACACTTTACAACAAATGAATAGCTTTTATAAAACGGTAAAGTCCTGGTGGCCGTTGAGAGTTGCTATGGCATCCGTAAACACATTCCAGCTGCTGGAGATGACGGCGTTGTAGATAATTGAATATATTCGAATGCATTGCTTGATATTTGAATTCCGTTCGAATTAGATTTTTTTCAAAAATGACAGCCCTAACGGACAGTAATCATTTTTGTGTGTACCGATTGAAAGATTTAGTGGACTGTTTACATGAGACGTTATCTAAACCGATTTGGTGTTTACATGTAATGACTTTCAATCGCAATCATTTTGTCACATAAGCAGTTTGTCTGCCACATCAAAAATGTCAACGCTGTTTTCTCCAGCAGCTGGAGTGTGTTAACTGAAGCCATAGCAACTCTTAACGGCCACCAGGACTAATACAGTATTATATTATAAGCTATTTAATTGTTTAAATAATCATCTGAGAAAAAAAAAAAATTCTGTCAGGCGCAGTTAAAGTAAAAACTGCCTGGGGCAATATACGCTGTGTCATTACTCCAACATTATCTTCATAACTTACGAAATAAAAAGTTAACCCCTCAGAAAAATTAACTTTCCTCTCTTGTCAACATGAGCACGGCGTGTAAGACTGATTATTACTGAACGTAGACCGAACCTCGCAAAAGACTTTTAAAAATGCCGAGTTGAAATAAAATGCTGCGTCAGCTCAACCAATCAGCATGTTCAGCGCCCAAGTCCCGCCCTCGAAAGTTCCTGAACTTTGAAAAAGTACTACCTCGCGAGCAGGGCCGTTTGGAGGGGGAAATATTTACCCGGAACTTTATTTAGACCCTGGTTCCTGCGGTCTAAACACACGAAGTACCACCCAAAGTTCCTGGTTCCTGGGTAAAGTTCCTGTGGTGGAAACGGGGCTATTGTTGACGTTACTGTTAAAAATGCACTTCCAATAAAGTGAGTGTTGGCAAAAACGGCTGTCATTTCTGTGTTGAGGCGGCGGGGTGTTGTCGGAAACTGCTGAATGTAACTAATAAAGCAACTTGTAATCTAACTTAGTTACTTTCACAATCAAGTAATCTGTAAAGTAGCTAAATTACTTTTCATAGGAGTAATCAGTAATCAAATTACTTTTTCAAAGTAACTGTGGCAACACTGCAAATTATCACCTTAAACATTCGTTGTTTGGTTTTTGGTTAGCTGGTTTAGATAGCTAAGGTTAGAAAGGGACCATAGAAGTTGCCTAGCTTTGTGAGGAACAGACCCAAATATCAGTAGGTTTGTTACAAACAATAGATTATATCATATTGATCCGAATGCAAGACAATTATTTTTTTTTCTCAGAAATATGTCTGAAAAAACAATTTGTCTTATATTCAGGGTCCAACCCCAAATAAACACACCTGAAGCTAATCAGTGTCTTGCTTGGGCCTCGTAAAACATTGATTAGCTGGTCCAGGTGTGTTTATGTGGGCTTAGAGCTAAACTCTGCTATTGCTGTCTGTAAAAACAGCTGCAGCTGTACAGCTTTAACTAGACCTACAGCTGTAATCTCATGAGAAATGCCACACCTGCCAAAGGTTAATGTTGAGTGAATAGCTCGCGACATCAACTGGACATTTAGTCACCTTTGTTTCCTTGTATGTGATTGGTTGAAGCCGTTTCTGTCGCTGCTAGAGTAAAAAAAAATCTGCATAGAAACGGAAAAAATAAATGTCGCTTTTTCTCCGCAGCACATCCGCGTTCGGTGTGAAAGTGCTCATTACACACGCAGCTGATCAAAAAATAAAACAATTGCGCAAATTATTCATGTGTCAAAATCGTGTCCCGTGTGAAAGGGCCTTTAATCTGCATCGCTTTTTGTACTCGCTGTAAATACGCAGGCCACAAGAAGTAATTAGGTGTTTTTTGTTTTGTTTTTTTGGATCACTTTTACTCGGGACATGCTAGCTGGCAACATAGGATTCCATTCATTATGCTAAGCTAAGCTAGTGGTGATCCTGCCAAACTAAATCAAAAATGCTTTTTCCCACATAACTAAATGTAGGAAAGAAGTTGAATAAGCCCTATTTCTAAAAACAGTGGAGTGTTCCTTTAAAAACAAAAATATGAAATGATCTGTTGTTTGTGTGTTTTGATGAAATGCAGTCGTGCTGTCCAGTGATGAGGATGAAGAAAGTGACAATGTGAGCAGCACGGGGACCGTTAATCGTTTCGACAGCGTGTCTCCGAGGCCGGCCGACTCTGCCCACTCGTCTCCAGCGCCCTCCGGTGGCCGGGTGGAGGCGGCGGTGAAAGCAGCGGAGGAACACGAGGAGCTTAGCACCGACTTCTTCACTCAGGCAAACCTCAGAAACCCAATGCCCCGGAGTCGCCGCATGAGAGATGCTGTAAGCTGTTGCATTTATGATTATTACTGTCCAATAATAAGAGTTTAGCGTGTGTGTGTGATGGGTAGGTTTAGGGGCAGTGTGTGTGATGGATAGGTTTAGGGTGTGTGGGTGTGTGGGTGTGTGTGTGTGTGTGTGTGATGGGTAGGTTTAAGGGCTGTGTGTGTGTGTGATGGGTAGGTTAGGGGCTGTGTGTGTGAGATGGGTAGGTTTAGGGGCAGTGTGTCTCTGTGTGTGTGTGTGATGGGTAGGTTTAGGGGCAGTGTGTCTCTGTGTGTGTGTGAGATGGGTAGGTTTAGGGGCAGTGTGTCTCTGTTTGTGTGTGAGATGGGTAGGTTTAGGGGCAGTGTGTCTCTGTGTGTGTGTGTGTGATGGGTAGGTTTAGGGGCAGTGTGTCTCTGTGTGTGTGTGAGATGGGTAGGTTTAGGGGCAGTGTGTCTCTGTGTGTGTGTGAGATGGGTAGGTTTAGGGGCAGTGTGTCTCTGTGTGTGTGTGTGTGATGGGTAGGTTTAGGCCCTGTCCACACAAACACGGGTATTTTCAAAACCGCAGCTTTTTCTACGCTGTTTGGCTGTTCGTCCACACGCAAACGCTGTATCCGGTTACTAAAACCGGACTTTTTTGAAAACTCCGGCCAGGGTGAAGATATTTAGAAACTCCGGTTACAGCGTTGTCGTGTAGATGGTGAAACCGGAGATTTTGGCTTTTTAAATTGAAGTGTGCGCCGTTCTTTCCCTTGTTTGATATCAGATTTTGCACATCTCCTTTTGATTTACGTGAGTCGATTCTATGCGGTGGACTCCACTAACAGCTCTTATCACACGTATATAGATACATGTTCAGTTATTTCATTGTATTGCAGAACAAAGGCGCCAGAATGCAATAATACAAAATAGTAAAGCAAGTGTGTGAAGCTATTACAGTCCACTTCGGCCCTGCACCTGTGTATATACAGTTACCTGTCACTGAGTCCAAAGCAAAGGAACTTGTAGGAAGTGTTTCACTTGAGCCCATGGCATCCCTCAGTCAGTGCAATGTGCATCGGTGCAGTGAATGGGACCCATATGGAAATCAGGCAGCCAATCATAGCGTAGTTTTGCGTTCTCATGTGGACATAATTTTTTTTAAAACCGTGCTTGTGTGGACGCGATTGTTTTTTAAAACGGAGGAGGAAAAACTCCGGTAATAAAAATACCCGTGTACGTGTGGACTAGGCCTTAGAGGCAGTGTGTCTCTGTGTGTGTGTGATGGGTAGGTTTAGGGGCAGTGTGTCTCTGTGTGTGTGTGTGTGTGATGGGTAGGTTTAAGGGCTGTGTGTCTCTGTGTGTGTGTGTGTGATGGGTAGGTTTAGAGGCAGTGTGTCTCTGTGTGTGTGTGTGTGTGTGATGGGTAGGTTTAAGGGCTGTGTGTGTGAGATGGGTAGGTTTAGAGGCAGTGTGTCTCTGTGTGTGTGTGTGATGGGTAGATTTAAGGGCTGTGTGTGTGAGATGGGTAGGTTTAGAGGCAGTGTGTCTCTGTGTGTGTGTGTAATGGGTAGGTTTAAGGGCTGTGTGTGTGAGATGGGTAGGTTTAGGGGCAGTGTGTCTCTGTGTGTGTGTGTGTGTGTGTGTGTGTGTGTGTGTGTGTATGTGTGTGTGTGTGTGTGATGGGTAGGTTTAGGGGCAGTGTGTCTCTGTGTGTGTGATGGGTAGGTTTAGGGGCAGTGTGTCTGTGTGTCTGATGGGTAGGTTAAGGGGCAGTGTGTGTGTGTGTGTGTGTGTGTGTGTGTGTGTGTGTGAGATGGGTAGGTTTAGGGGCAGTGTGTGAGATGGGTAGGTTTAGGGGCAGTGTGTCTCTGTGTGTGTGTGTGATGGGTAGGTTTAGGGGCAGTGCGTCTCTATGTGTGTGTGTGATGGGTAGGTTTAGGGGCTGTGTGTGTGTGATGGGTAAGTTAGGGGCTGTGTATGTGATGGGTAGGTTAGGGGCTGTGTATGTGATGGGTAGGTTAGGGGCTGTGTATGTGATGGGTAGGTTAGGGGCTGTGTGTGTGATGGGTAGGTTAGGGGCTGTGTATGTGATGGGTAGGTTAGGGGCTGTGTATGTGATGGGTAGGTTAGGGGCTGTGTCTGTGATGGGTAGGTTAGGGGCTGTGTGTGATGGGTAAGTTAGGGGCTGTGTGTGTGATGGGTAGGTTAGGGGCTGTGTATGTGATGGGTAGGTTAGGGGCTGTGTATGTGATGGGTAGGTTAGGGGCTGTGTCTGTGATGGGTAGGTTAGGGGCTGTGTGTGATGGGTAGGTTTAGGGGCTGTGTGTGTGATGGGTAGGTTAGGGGCTGTGTATGTGATGGGTAGGTTAGGGGCTGTGTATGTGATGGGTAGGTTAGGGGCTGTGTGTGTGATGGGTAGGTTAGGGGCTGTGTATGTGATGGGTAGATTAGGGGCTGTGTATGTGATGGGTAGGTTAGGGGCTGTTTATGTGATGGGTAGGTTAGGGGCTGTGTATGTGATGGGTAGGTTAGGGGCTGTTTATGTGATGGGTAGGTTAGGGGCTGTGTATGTGATGGGTAGGTTAGGGGCTGTGTATGTGATGGGTAGGTTAGGGGCTGTGTGTGTGATGGGTAGGTTAGGGGCTGTGTATGTGATGGGTAGGTTAGGGGCTGTGTGTGATGGGTAGGTTTAGGGGCTGTGTGTGTGATGGGTAGGTTAGGGGCTGTGTATGTGATGGGTAGGTTAGGGGCTGTGTATGTGATGGGTAGGTTAGGGGCTGTGTATGTGATGGGTAGGTTAGGGGCTGTGTATGTGATGGGTAGGTTAGGGGCTGTGTATGTGATGGGTAGGTTAGGGGCTGTGTATGTGATGGGTAGGTTAGGGGCTGTGTATGTGATGGGTAGGTTAGGGGCTGTGTATGTGATGGGTAGGTTAGGGGCTGTGTATGTGATGGGTAGGTTAGGGGCTGTGTATGTGATGGGTAGGTTAGGGGCTGTGTATGTGATGAGTAGGTTAGGGGCTGTGTATGTGATGAGTAGGTTAGGGGCTGTTTATGTGATGGGTAGGTTAGGGGCTGTGTATGTGATGGGTAGGTTAGGGGCTGTGTGTGATGGGTAAGTTTAGGGGCTGTGTGTGTGATGGGTAGGTTTAGGGGCTGTGTGTGTGATGGGTAGGTTTAGGGGCTGTGTGTGTGATGGGTAGGTTTAGGGGCTGTGTGTGTGATGGGTAGGTTAGGGGCTGTGTATGTGATGGGTAGGTTAGGGGCTGTGTGTGTGATGGGTAGGTTTAGGGGCTGTGTGTGTGATGGGTAGGTTAGGGGCTGTGTGTGATGGGTAGGTTTAGGGGCTGTGTGTGTGATGGGTAGGTTTAGGGGCTGTGTGTGATGGGTAGGTTAGGGGCTGTGTGTGTGATGGGTAGGTTTAGGGGTAGGGGCAGTGTAAGGGGATACGTGTACTTTCATCCGCCTATGGAATATCTCACATTTCACAAAAACAAACGGGTGTGAGTGTTTTTTGTTTATTGGTGTTTTTCTGTTGCAGTTTGGGAATGCTGTGTGTGAAGATCCGTCTCCGTCTAAGAAGAAGAAAGTGGAGCCGGTGCAGATGTTGAGCAGCATTATTCTGGAGTGCCGGAGCGTACGGATCGGCACACTACGCCGGATGGTCACCAAACCTGTCGTGGTCAGATCACTTTAACCGGTTTCAGATCGCATGCAGGGTTGAGAAATGAGATTATATTTGTTTTAAACACTCAAATTGAATGATCTTCTTTGACGTTCAGTTCTGTTAAAGGAACATGGCGACTTTTTGGGACTTTAGCTTAATTTTCTAGACCAATATGTAGGGCTGGGTACTGTTCACATTTTAACTGGTAACGGTACCTTTTTTCCGGTACTCTAGGGGCTGTCAACAGTAATAACTGTAAAGAAACTGTAAGTCATTTATAGACGTGTTATTGACATTATGCCCGAGCTGCCTCTGTCTGCCATTGTCTGTGATGTTTGTTCACTGTAATATTAACCAGTAAATTGTAGGCTACTAGCTACTTAATTAATTGAATTCATAAAACAACCATATTTATTTTTTCCTTTGCATTTTTAAGAAAAGATTTCCCACAAATTCTGTTTTGTGTATTTTCTGGTAATCAAATCTGGTTTATCTTTTAACTTAATTAAACTTGTCTTCAAATCAAAACATGGAATAGCATTTGTAGTTTTTATAATTATTATAGTATTATTATTATTATTATTATTACACTGATATGTATATAAACTCTACTGTACAACACTAATATTTTTCTCAAGTTAAACCAGACTTTTATTTTGACGGGTTGCCGTGAATACTTTTGAGTTTCTGTGAGTTTATAACGATAGTTTTTCTCAAATGAAACGGTAAAATGCTGATGAAGTGACTCTCAGAGCGGCTCTGGAGATTAAGTTTGTTCATTCATGCATTCATATAAGACAGCAGTGGTGGAAACGCGACTGTCATGCGCGATTGTGTGTGTGTGTGTGTGTGTGAGGTAAGTTAAATTAAACATTCATTGTGACAACCTGCTTGCACAGAGAACGTGCTGGGACTATTTTCAGGCTATTTTTCACGTTATTTTGTCACTTATTGAGCAGTCGGCTAGATGGAGCCATTTACCTCCAGTCTTTGTGCTAAGCTAGGCTAGCGCTGGGTGCGTCTGACAGAAATATGGCATGTTCAGAGATGAAAATGGTGTGTATGGACTTATCTAATCCTGGAGGATATGGTAAATAAGCTGAAGTCCCAAAAACTCGGCGTGCTCCTTTAATGGTTCTTGAACAACACCAGAAACAATCGCCATTCTTTTTTTTTTTCCTGATGTGCAATAATTGATGATGTCAGTTATCAGAAAAACATGAATAGTTTGTGATAGAAGTGTAAAACTAGTGTATCAGTCAACCTCAAACCTGAATGTAGTTTAAGGTGTGTGTGTGTTGTTTTTACTGAAAGGCATAGTTCACCTGAAAAATGACAATTCTGTCTTTTAATTACTGTTTTTATTCTTCCTTCTTTTAGTTTACAGTGGATTACATCCAGCTGGAGACAGAGGGTAAGACAGCTTTGAAAAACAAGTAGAAAGAAATGTATGTTGTTGTCGAAGGTCACCAGTGTGCAGTGTGTACTAGTGATGGGGAGTCGTCTCCAAAAGAGCAACTCTCGGTGTCGACTCTGTTGCTGTGTCCGAAATCGCTCTTGTTTACTGAATCTCTCATCTAAAGTGCATGGCAGTTGAGTGCACTATAAGCAAAGAATGAATGAAATGAAGCAAGTCGCGAGGTAAAACACTGACGTAGCTAAAAGATCGAGATATACAGAGAGCTGTCGCAGAAACTTGCTTAATTCGCCTACTTATACTACGTCCTAAAAGTATGTACTGTTTTTGTGAAGAAAAAGTACTTTTGAGTGTGTAGTAGAAGAGTATGCAAGCTTTGGGACTACTTCATCATCTTTAACGGACTCTGTTGATTAGTTACGAGCATCCCATAACCGTTTAAACTGCCCTGTCAATCATCACACAGTTCAAATCCTCCACATTCGGTTTAATCTCCTGCCGTATCGGAGAGAAATGTAGCCGCACACACACACACACACACACACACACACTCGCTCATTGATCTGCCATGTGTGTGTCTTTAATGCAGAGACTCTCCTAGTGTGTTTGCAGTTTAAATATAATGAAGCATTTAAAAGTTAATGGCCAAACGTGTCATTACTAAAGTCCTCAATGCTGCTGCAGGTGAAATATAATGTGGACAACACTGAATAAATATATTTTCGTCAGGTTAAATACTGATAATTGGTCACTCAAACCCCTTTATCTAAACTTCTCTACTTAACCGTCGGACTCGCACATCCGCCATGTTTGTAGTTTTTTAACGCTTTTTATCCACGTTTGTAGTTCTAATCGAATCCTCGTCCAACTCCCAATGGGTTGTGGGTAATATCAGCCGTTAGTGCGCATCGATCCGCACTTCAAATTCGGACCGGAAATAATAAACAATCCGGGTATCTTTGGCGTACTCTTTTCAACATACTACGATTTGGGACATACTAATTCTTATTTCGAATACTATTTAGGATGGATAGTATGCGAATTGGGACGCAGGGTTTGTATCACTTATTTATTTGAGTGCTTGCTTTAGAAGTAGGAAACAATACCAGCGACTTTGTAATTATACGCACGATCATCGTCTTAAAAGCAGGGGTGGTAAGTAATCAAGTAAAAATACTTTGATACTTTACTTAAGTATTTTTTTCGGGGATCTGTACTTTACTTGAGTATATTTTATTTGCATCTACTTTTACTCTTACTCCACTACAATATACAAGGCAAAGTTTACTTTTTACTCCAATACATTTCCCCATGCCCGCTCCAAGTATTAAGTATTTATTACACTTGATTTCCAAACCGGTCTGGTCATTCATGGATGATCCAGTCGGTTATAAACTTGGAAAAGCTGACAAGTCAGGTTTGCCACACTAACGTTAGCTCAGTGTTTCCCCAACTTTTTTATTTTGCAGCACACTATACTATGAAAACATCAGTAACATTTTACAATACAGGTGCACTATTATAATTCATGCCTAACTAATGCACAGATAATCATGAGTTAATGTTTTACTAATGAAGAACTAAACCATTTATTAATGATTACTGCATCAGCAACTAATGAACATTCTATATGATTAATAGATTAAGTAATATATGAATTGCTATTAATTAAATATGGCATCATTAATTCCCTAATAACATATTACATTAACTAATGATGTAAATTCATGTATTCAAAGACATGCATTCCGACTCTCAGTTGTGTTTAATTAATTAATCATTAATCATAACAATTGGCAAAATTATAGTATGACTTTACTTGTTGAGGCACATGACTATTAACTAATTGTTACGTAATATGTCATTGTGGTTATGGCTTTTGAATTAATTTTGAATTAGTTAATAGTATCTCATCTGTTTTATGGAGCTAATGTTATGGAACATGTCTATTTTAAGTTTAACCCCTATACTGCGTTAAGGTGCTTCATTGTCTCCTATTAATTGCAAATCTAACAAATTCTTAATTGCAGTATCTAATCTTATCATTTGTTCAATTAAAGCATTGCATATCAGTCCCAAAAGATTTTATCAGCTTAATTATTGATATTAACAGTTAATTTGAATATTTACTTTTTACTTTCGGTACTTGAGTACGCTTTAAATCTGATACTTTTGTACTTTTACTCAAGTGATGTTTGAATGGAGGACTTTCTACTTTTACTGGAGTATTTTTTTATTTAGGTATGTATACTTTCACTTGAGTATAACTTTTGAGTACTTTTACCACCTCTGCTTAAAAGGTGAGTTAAAGATACTATACATAAAATAATGCACACTTATTGATGCTAGCTCTAGTTTAATTGATTGTATATATTAATGCAATAAATATAGATTTGGTTTCCCATTGAACCTAATTGTGTTCATTAAACTAACCATAAATCATTAAAAAAAACTTGCATCAATAAGTGTGCATTATTTTATGTATAATATCTTTGAAGGGTTACTTCAGCGATTTAGTTTGAGGAATAAGGATAAATATATATATATTTTTTTTTTGTTTAATGTTTGAAGGAATTGCTAAAAGCAAAGAAAGCAATATACTTTTCCTTTGAACATGAAATAAATCCGGTTTATTATTATATCATTTATTAGGCTATAGCCTATTATAGTTTTTTTTTTTTTTCTTATTTCTTTTTTTACTGTATCTCTATGTCCTAAGTTCCTTTGTTCGTGTTCATCCATTTAATTAAACGTAACGAAAAAAATTGTTTATATTCCATATATACAGTATTGTTCAAAATAATAGCAGTACAATGTGACTAACCAGAATAATCAAGGTTTTTAGTATATTTTTTATTGCTACGTGGCAAACAAGTTACCAGTAGGTTCAGTAGATTTTTAGAAAACAAACAAGACCCAGCATTCATGATATGCACGCTCTTAAGGCTGTGCAATTGGGCAATTAGTTGAAAGGGGTGTGTTCAAAAAAATAGCAGTGTCTACCTTTGACTGTACAAACTCAAAACTATTTTGTACAAACATTTTTTTTCTTCTGGGATTTAGCAATCCTGTGAATCACTAAACTAATATTTAGTTGTATGACCACAGTTTTTTAAAACTGCTTGACATCTGTGTGGCATGGAGTCAACCAACTTGTGGCACCTCTCAGCTGTTATTCCACTCCATGATTCTTTAACAACATTCCACAATTCATTCACATTTCTTGGTTTCAGAAACAGCATTTTTGATATCACCCCACAAGTTCTCAATTGGATTAAGGTCTGGAGATTGGGCTGGCCACTCCATAACATTAATTTTGTTGGTTTGGAACCAAGACTTTGCCCGTTTACTAGTGTGTTTTGGGTCATTGTCTTGTTGAAACAACCGTTTCAAGGGCATGTCCTCTTCAGCATAGGGCAACATGACCTCTTCAAGTATTTTAACATATGCAAACTGATCCATGATCCCTGGTATGCGATAAATAGGCCCAACACCATAGTAGGAGAAACATGCCCATATCATGATGCTTGCACCTCCATGCTTCACTGTCTTCACTGTGTACTGTGGCTTGAATTCAGAGTTTGGGGGTCGTCTCACAAACTGCCTGTGGCCCTTGGACCCAAAAAGAACAATTTTACTCTCATCAGTCCACAAAATGTTCCTCCATTTCTCTTTAGGCCAGTTGATGTGTTCTTTGGCAAATTGTAACCTCTTCTGCACATGCCTTTTTTTTAACAGAGGGACTTTGCGGGGGATTCTTGAAAATAGATTAGCTTCACACAGACGTCTTCTAACTGTCACAGTACTTACAGGTAACTCCAGACTGTCTTTGATCATCCTGGAGGTGATCATTGGCTGAGCCTTTGCCATTCTGGTTATTCTTCTATCCATTTTGATGGTTGTCTTCCGTTTTCTTCCACGTCTCTCTGGTTTTGCTCTCCATTTTAAGGCATTGGAGATCACTTTAGCTGAACAGCCTATCATTTTTTGCACCTCTTTATAGGTTTTCCCCTCTCTAATCAACTTTTTAATCAAAGTACGCTGTTCTTCTGAACAATGTCTTGAACGACCCATTTTCCTCAGCTTTCAAATGCATGTTCAACAAGTGTTGGCTTCATCCTTAAATAGGGGCCACCTGATTCACACCTGTTTCTTCACAAAATTGATGACCTCAGTGATTGAATGCCACACTGCTATTTTTTTGAACACACCCCTTTCAACTAATTCAACTAATTGCCCAATTGCACAGCCTTAAGAGCGTGCATATCATCAATGCTGGGTCTCATTTGTTTTCTGAGAATCTACTGAACCTACTGGTAACTTGTTTGCCACGTAGCAATAAAAAAATATACTAAAAACCTTGATTATTCTGGTTAGTCACATTGTACTGCTATTATTTTGAACAATACTGTATATTCAACATGGGAGCAAGTGAAAAAATAACAGTAGCAGGCAGAATATGCGATGTATTAAATAAAATACTTCTACGTTTACCGGTGGGATTTTGCGGGCGGGAGCGGGACGATCTTGATTGTTTGCGGGCGGGAGCGGGACAAAATAATATATATTTCTGCGGGAGCGGGACAGAAAAATCGCGCGCAGGTCTCTACATGGGTGATGAGATTGCACTCGCAGCTCAGCTCAGCTGCAGGCATTCATGGAAACGGAGCTATGCTGAGCAATTTAAGTGTTTTAACTTCTCAACATTTTTCTTTGAAAGTTAAGCTTTCAAAGACATGAACTAAAATGCGCCAGACTGAACACGCGCTGTGAATGTATGCCGCGAATGTGGTCGCGATCACCTCAGCTCTCATCACGAGAGCTCACTCATGACGTTAAATGTAATCTGACTCCTGCAGTTAGTGCTCAGGGCTGTGACACTCGCGCGGCGACTCGATCATTATATTGAACACACACGTTCAGTATTTAATTGTAGTGTCTGTTCTCTAACTCAGTCACAGTAATCCAGTAGCGGTGGCTTTGGGAATGGCCTTGCAGGGCAGTGAAGCATTCTGGGAATTGTTGTCTTTCATCCCCATGAGACAAAAATACATTTTCTCTTTTCTCAGTCTAGAAGGCACCAAATTCAAAGAAAATAATTTCACATTTCTACTACATTAATGACCCAGTTTAAATAGATTAATCTTCCCAGCGCTGAAGTACCCCTTTAACTCACTTTTTAAGACGATGATCGTGCATTTAGCGCCATCACTCCTTCGTGACTTTTCCTATGTAAAATTATGTATTGGCAACATATGTAGAAACGTTGATAGCCACTCAAGTCATCCCTAAATTGGACTAATTTGGATGGCCACACTAAAAGTGTGTGTTTTAATAAGAGGATTTTAAGACTTTGTGTCGGGGGAAATAATTTGGTAAGTGTGTAACAACTGCAATTTTATCTGATTTCTAATAGCCTAGAAATCTAGACGCACCCTAGCGGCAGCAAATCTAATCTGCCGTGAGTGTCGTCTAGCATCTCTCAATACATGTCTGAGCTGTAAACGCCAAACTCTGGGCGGGCCAATCACATCGTGTATAGAGTCGGTGGGCGGGGCCATAATGACGACGGCCGAGTTGCGTTTGCGTGCTTCTAGTAAACACAGAAACTGGCGAACGGCGGCAGTCTTTTGAATCAGCTCTGACCGTGACTCTGGAAGACTTGGAGTTAAGCTTTTCTCTGAGAAAAGAACAAAGAACGGCACTGAAGTCATTCTTAAAAAGGGAAGATGTGTTCAGGGTTTTGCTGACCGGATACGGCGAATGTTTAATCTATCAGCGAGCTCTGCTTCACCTTCGTTGCTCTGGTTGGTTGTAGCGCTATCCTATCGCGTGCAGAGGGAGTTTAAGACAACCGTTTATCCGGCCCTCGGATTGAGCTCTCAATGGTGAGTTTTCAGACCAAACATCTTGATGTGGGTCTGGCTTGTCAGGCAGGCTAAATTTCTAACCCTTTTTTGATGTTAAGTAAAGGAGTCGACGCCAAAAAACCTGGAATTGAACACCCCTAATGTGTACAATAACAGACTCTGTGTTTGTTCCCGTCTCATCTGTCATTTCTTTGCTGTGCAGGTCCTGAGGTGGACGTGTTGGAGAGCGTTTATTTGAAGTCGTCGGAGCTGACCCGATGTGAATGGTGTAATGTGAGGAAGCTGCCGGTTCTGTTCCTGCAGACCAGCGATGAGGAGTGTCAGCGTTTACGGACTGAGCTGCACATGTCTCAGGACAATGAAGGAGTTTGGTACGACTGCAACGGCAACAGTGAGTGTCAGAGCTAAATCACATCAAACAAGCATAACTCCGGAAGCATTTCCTTAAAGGAAGTGTGTGTAAGATTGTGGCCAAAACTGGTACTGCAATCACTTCCGAATGCCTGTAGAGCGGTGTCTCCCCCTCCCCCTGACTCGAGGTTGCCAGATTGGCTGCAGGATCAGCAGAACGTTTGTAGATCTGCAGCTGTGGTAACTACAGCATATCTGGCAACCCAAAACACTGCTGACTTCATGATTGGTCGATACGTGGAGAGCGGAGCTTCAGGCCAAAACACGTCAACATCGACATTAGTTGAGGGCTGCAAAAACAACTTTTAAATAACGATATTGTTGCCGGACTACTGGACTAATGTGTACATAAGTTTTTGAAATAAACATGATTTCTTAATATATCAGGGCCATTTTATGATTCGTTGAAATACATTTCTTACATACAGTTCCTTTAACAAATTAAAAGTTAGTTCTTGCAGCATTTCTTGTAGATGTAGCAATAGACTAAAAGCCAATTTACACTTCAAACTTCACACACACTGCAAACTACAGTATGACCCAAACTGCTTCACAAATGAGGGTCAGTTTGACGCTGGATTTGCACAAAAAGTTGTTTCTGAAAGATTTTTAGATTAAAGGGATGGATAGTTCACCCAAAAATGAAAATTACCCCATGATTTATTCACCCTTAAGTCATCCTGTATATGACATTCTTCTTTTAGACGAATGCAATCAGAGTTATATTATTGAATGTCCTGCTCAAAAATATCCATATTTAAAACTTTATAGACTAAAATAACTAGCTTCCGGCGGTCAGCGGTACTCAAGTCGACTTGCACTAAAAGGGTAACACAAATGCACCACTTTGCTTCAGAAGGCCTTTAGCACTTTTATGATGGACAGATACACTTTTATGATGGATAGATGCACTTTTATGATGGACAGATACACTTTTATGATGGATGGATGCACTTTTATGATGGACAGATACACTTTTATGATGGATAGATGCACTTTTATGATGGACGGATGCACTTTTATGATGGATAGATGCACTTTTATGATGGACAGATACACTTTTATGATGGACGGATGCACTTTTATGATGGATAGATGCACTTTTATGATAGACAGATGCACTTTTATGATAGACAGAGACACTTTCATGGACTTCAGAAATGGCCCAAGTCACTGCCATTAAAAAGCTTGGAAGATCAGGGCATTTATTAATATAACTATGATTGTATTCGCCTGAATTCGCCTGTCATATACATCTAGGATGGAAACCTTTAACTTGAACCCTTTAACTTGAGTTGAATCATCTTAAATGCAGTACAACTATAGTTGCATTCTAAAAGTTGTAATTGCTTCCTGAGTCTTTCCATCAGTGTCCAAATCTGCCAATATTTTGGCTGCGTGAGATTGTCCAGTTTTGTTGTTGCCAGAGCACCTGAAGCTGGTGTTGTAAGCAGCTCATTTGCCTTTAAAGGGACAAAATCTGTGCTAACACATATTAGGGGCAAATTTGATGAGCTATAATAATTATCTGTGGGGTATTTTGAGCTGAAACTCAAAATCTGGGGACACCAGAGACTTACATCTTGAAAAATGGCATTATAGCTCCCACAAAATTTTCTTTCTTACATTTGGACTAAATCTTTTCTCTTTAATTTGCCTTTCTTGTTCCTTCCGATGCTCTCCAGACGACGAGAAGTTTATTGTTTTGATTTTCGAGAGTGGCCCCACGATGCAAGAACAAATGATTCTGGAGGATATACTTGCTGAAATCGGTCGAATCAACAAACTGCCGGATTTCCCCAAGAAGATCAACTTCGAGGAGGCCAACGTTAGACTGGTTGAATACAATAAAGCCTCCAAAAAGAAAGAAAAGGTGATTTTTATGTTGTGCTCATTCATAGTTATTCTGACTTAAAGGGTAAGTTCACCCAAAAACGAGCGTGATGTTTATCTGCTGACCCCCAGGGCATCCAGCATGTAGGTGTGTTTGTTTCTTCAGTTGAACACAAATGAAGATTTTTAACTCAACCGCTGCTGTGTGTCGGTCATATAATCATGTTGAATGGGTAACAAGTCTATGAGAGCAAAACATACAAACAAAAAAAAACATGCTTAGGCAACGTGCACAAAAACCCTGCTGCTCCTGACGACACATTGATTTATTAAGACACACACCGATCGGTTTCTGTGAGAAACACAACAGTATTTATGTTATTATTTTACCTCATATCCCGACGAGTCTAATATAGTTTTCCCATCGGCTGTGACTTCCGTCTGGTGAGGTCAAGCCGGCGCGATCATAGATATATAGCATGTAGATCCTCTTTCGACCGATCTGTGCAGGCACTAATGAGGATCTACATGCTATATATCTATGATCACGAGGGCTTGACCTCACCATGAGGTAAAATAATAACATAAATACTGTTGTGTTTCTCACAGAAACCGATCGGTTTGTGTCTTAATAAATCAATGTGTCGTCAGGAGCAGCAGGGTTTTTGTGTACGTTGCCTAAGCATGTTTTTTTTGTTTGTATGTTTCTCTCTCATAGACTTGTTACCCATTCACATGATTATATGACCGACACACAGCAGCGGTTGAGTTAAAAATCTTCATTTGTGTTCTACTGAAGAAACAAACACACCTACATGCTGGATGCCCTGGGGGTCAGCAGATAAACATCTAATTTTCATTTTTGGGTGAACCAACCCTTTAAATGTCTTATAATCATCCATGTGTTAAAGATGCCAATGTTTATCCTTCACCTCAGGTTAAAGAAGAGAGACCTGTTGTATCAGCAACACCTTCATCTTCTCCACCCTCAGCATCCCTTTCGGTTGTGACGGTTACCGTGGCAACAGCAAGTACAGCCCCAACAGTCTCCATCCCTTCTGTAGCGATGAGTTTCCAAACATGCATGCCTGCTCATCACCTGGAGTACTGTGAAGAGGACGATGAGATGGCAGAGCTCCAGCCAACCTTCACTGGTCCAATCATCAAGTAAGAGCTGTCAGAGTCCTGCACGGGTCCATTTTTGGAGACCCGCCCCCGCCCGTACCCGCAAGGTTTAGCGCCAGATCCGACCCGTGACCCGTGAAAATATCTAAATTAAATCCCCACCCGCCCAGACCCGTTAATACTTGGCCCGTTACCCGACCTGTGCCCGCGATAAATCACACGCTAAAATCATTCCAATGAAAATGCTTTATTTTTTTATCTTACACCCCGCTACTTTAATGATGGTGAAACCGCTATTCACGCTTTCATAACCTCGCGACTTGACTACTATTGCAATGCCCTATACACTGGCTTACCAACAAAGACGATACATCGCCTCCAAATGATACAAAACTCTGCTGCCCGAGCACTAACATTTAATAAAAAATCTGTCCACATCACACCCATCCTCAACCAACTTCACTGGCTTCCTGTGGCCAGCCGCATCCAGTTTAAACTGTTAGTTTTAGTCTACAAAGCCATTCATGGCCGTGCACCACTATAACTTGCCGAGTTAGTTCACCAATATGTTCCTGCCCGGACCCTCAGATCCAGCAATGAAAATCTGCTTGTTGTACCAAAGTTTAAACGCACTACTATGGGAGGTAGGGCTTTTAGTGTTACTGGCCCTACATTATGGAACAAGCTGCCCTCGACTATCTGTAACACACCGACTCTATAGTTCTTTAAATCCCAACTTAAAACTCACCTTTTTTCTCTGGGCAGTAAATAATGATCTCTCGCACCGCCTCTGCCTTTAAAGTGATCTTACACCTGTTCATGTTTTGCTACACGACTAGTTGCTGTTAATTGTTCACTTTGATTGTGTAACTTTTGTTGTTGTCTATCTGGAGTTGTTTGTTGGACACCTGCTTGTTTATTTGTTATAATGAACAGGCTGATTGTTTTTATACTACAATGTAAAGCGACCTAGGGTTCCTGAAAGGTGCTATAAAAATTAAACATATTATTATTATTATTATTATTATTATTATTATTATTATTATTATTATTATTATTATTATTATTTATTATTCTCTCAACATCAGCAGTGTCATGTAGAGCCCTGCACGGGCCTCAAATCTAGGCCCTAGCCCGGCCCGTGTCCGACACCTTATCAAAATTCTCGGCCCGAGTCGGACTGGAGCCCGTGTTTTTTTTTTTTTTTTTTTTTTTTTTTTCATTGTAGCAGCCATTAAAATAGTTCTGTTTTGTTTTTAATGTCAAATTAGTTATATTTCGTTTCGTTTCTTTATTAAGTTAATTTAGAAAAATGTTTAGAGCATTTTTTTGTTTGTTAAATTAAAGTTTTTTTGTTTTTAAGTGACGACCAAGCGGCCAGCGGCCGACAGTGAGTTAACCGCATATTAAATCGATTTAGTCTCTCAAATCAACTCTTGACTTGTCTTGCCTATAATAAAATCCATAGATATAAAACACTTCAAGCATCACAATGTTAGATAATTTCGCCTACTATTACCACCACAGTAAAAGGCATTTTTGACGAGCTGAGGCAGGCTGATTCTGCTCGCGGCTCTCGCAAACGGAGCTAAACAAATAAAATAAAAAAAGAACATGCAGGTTGTCTTATACCTTACACCTACGCAAAATGAATATAAATCCGATCTTCAATTCCCGTGGTATATGCTCATTTATCGGAGTTTACAGCCACGAAAGCATAAGATTAGATGCATTTTATTCAGCAGCTCATTTCAAATTCAAAGACCACAATATAAGAGAGCGCGACCTAAGCGCACTGGTAAGATCATTTAGTCTCATTCATTTTTATTGAAGATGAGTGTTGCAGCACCATTATATCTATCTGACTACAATATATACATAACACGCTCTCACACGTTTATTTTTTAACCGTTTGCCAGGAGTAAAATTTATACATGTGGTTTAAACAACCAGATACTGCCTGCGTTGGTCCGAGCCGCGCGGAAAGCGCGTGCATGCTTCAAATAGAAGATACGCCTATTTTCACGCGACACGCGAGCGTGTTGGAAGCGTTTCCAGGCGAAATATAATAGGAAAAGATGTTTATATGCCATTTTGACACGAATACATATTAATAAAAATTACATTTTCATGTTTGAAAGTCTGTAGGTTAACATAAATGCAGATATAGGCCTAATTGTATTTGTAATAATAAAAAACAACATAATTATCGATTTTGAAATATTAAACCTGTCAATACAGAACGAAATATTCTGTAGCCTTTTGCCGTCAATACCACGGATATGGTATGGGCCGGCTACTGCCGACGTTGTCTTTGCTGTATCAATAGGCAATATATTTATATTTAACATGAAGTATAGGGCTTCCCTGTACATTAATAGCAGCAGACGCCCCGCGGATGACACGCAGCAGAAACGCCACGCTCACAAGAAACGCGTGCTGCTGCTGCTGGCGCGGACTCTGAACCTATGCTCTGAACACTGTGCGAGCCATATCTTGACAGTCGCGTTAGCTATTATGGTGTCGTGTTGTTTCCACCAGCGCAGAACATCTCATTGTTCCTTTTAATTAATAAAATAAATATAAAACGAAGGAGAAGCCTAAAAAAGGCCCGAAGCCCGGCCCGCATTTTAGGTATGACGTGAAAATTGGCCCGGGGCCCTAGGGCGTAAAAAAGTCGGGGCCCGTCGGGCTCGGGCATAAATGCAGGGCTTTAGTGTCATGAACGGGCCAATGAAACAGGCTGTGCCTTTAAAGACTCGATGTCAACAATTTCATATACTCCACTCACCAACTTTACTTTTACTTCATCCATTGCTACTCCTGCAACGCTCGCTCCATCTGCGCTACGAGAGGGATCAACAAAAGTTGCAATGTCACAGTGGTGGTGACGTGATGGGTCAAATGGCATATCGTTGTTGCGTGTATGTGTAATGGTAATTTGGACATCGAAATTGTAATAGAGTATGTTCGACGGGGGAAGAGGGAGGCGGGAACCGGCGAACATTTAAAAGACTTTAAACAATTTAAACAACACGAAAGTAACGTGGGCAACCCCTCACGGACAACTGCCACACATAAAACGTAAACACAACGGCAAATCCAGGTCTGGTGATCTCTCGTCCTTTATTGGTGTCGCTCGTCCTTATATGCCTCCTCATGAGAGGACTCGAGGGCTCAGGTGATGCTCATTCGCCATCACGCCCCGGTCTCGCTCGCCTTATCGCTCGTCCACCTCGCCACAGAAATATTGCACATATTTTTCATCTGCGCTACTACCCGCCCGCACAGAGGTAATTATCCGCCCGCATCCCCGCCCGTGAATTGTATAAATGTCTTAAATCCACCCGTTTTAGCCACTTTTATGCGGGTACCCGACCCGTTGCAGGACTCTAAGACTCGTTACCTCTGTGTTCATCACTTTTTTTTTTTTTGCTCAATCATAAGAGTTTCTGTTAGCTCAGTCAGGCCAGTAGTTTGAACTAGGGCTGGCTGATATGACGAAACAAATTTATTAAACTAGTCAACTTAAAAACATAACATTCTCTTATGTTCAGTTTTACAAATCTCAATCTCAGAAGGGTGAACAAATAATTTGTTTGGTCATCACATTAAAAATAACATTGAAGTGCTGGAAATATGTTGCGTGTGTGTGTGTCCAATTACAGAAAATGTGTTTCTTATTCCATCGGTCCCATTAGCTTTGTCTTTATTGCAGTCGATACAACTGGTTTATTTGCAAAAGTAGGTAAGTGTGTGATAACTGCATTAAAGGGATAGTTCACGCTAAAATGAGCGTGTGATGTTTATCTGCTGACCCCCAGGGCGTCCGAGATGTAGGTGTGTTTGTTTCTTCAGGAGAACACAAATGAAGATTTTTAACTTAACAGCTGCTCATATAATGCATGTCAATGGGGTGTACTTCTATGAGAGTAAAAAACACACACACATACAAATCCATATTAAACCCTGTGGCTCGTGGAGACACATTGATGTCTTAAGACACGAAACCATCGGTTACTGAGAGAAACACAACAGTATTTGTGTTTTGACCGACCGACCGACAGACAGACCGACAGACAGACAGATAGATAGATAGATAGACAGACAGACAGACAGACAGACAGACAGACAGACAGATAGACAGATAGATAGATAGGATCCTCATTAGTGCCTGCATGGATCGGTTGAATGAATCGTGCCGGGTTTTTGACCTTACTTGTGAAACACAAAATGTTCTATACATCTACAAAACAGTAAAGGCTGCATTGTGTTGTTTTTTTCTGTAGGTTGTTGGTTTACCCCCCTCCGCCTGCTAAAGGAGGGATCTCTGTAACCAACGAGGACCTGCACTGTCTGAATGATGGAGAGTTTCTCAACGACGTCATCATCGACTTCTATTTAAAGTCATTATCTTTATTTCAATCAATATTGAGTGTTGAGACCAAATACAGTGCTTAAGTGCACCCCATGAAAGGTTTTGTCCCATGTGGGCATTTCATATTAATACTGATGTTCACACGGATCCACACAAACGACTATAAACGCTGTATTATGCATGCCAGTAGGTGGCGATGCCACTTTGTAAAGAAACACTATGCGCCTATAGACTAAACACGTAACAACCAGCCCCTGACGCAAGCGGTTCTTACTTCTAGCCCAGACAGAACACTGAATTTTAATGCTATATGTACATATTTGATATTGTCGGATTCAGCACAACCCCACCTTTCTAACAAGCCAATATGTATTTCTATGATAATACCTGGCAAAGCAACCACAAAGTAAATGAAAATATTCTGCATAGATATTCAATTTGTGCATGTCTGCCTAGTTTAGGTATGTGTTTATATGTCTCTATTTATTCCACACATCAAGATATTAACATCCAGTCTTTTCAAGTGGTTAAATCAACTTCCTGACTACAAACATGTCAAGTTTCAAAGCTCTCAGAGCTTGTATGATTGATCTGCACTAGTTTATACGCCTTAACTCCCATACGGACAGGCTATATTCCTTTTATATTCCTCTATAGTCCTTTTTTGGTTTTGGGATGTATAACAATATCTGTTAGTTTAACAATCTTAGCAGTAAAGTATTTTTAGCCAAGAATCCATTTCATATATGGGACACCATAGAGATGAGGAATAACATTGTTGGGTTTAGTTCTACCTACAGTGGGGGTATCTCAGAAACTAAAGCACTTTTTGACGATTTGTCACTAGCCTAATATGCGTGATGTCACCTTTTTCATAAATTCACGTTTTTGTAGTTTACATGGAAAAGATAACAATATCATTTTCAAAGACTTGAATTTTCAGGCCCCAAAACGCATTGTCATTGTAAATGAATGGCCAAAACATTCTCTTTTTATTCTCTTTCTTGTTCTGCCGATATTGTTGGTTTTCGAGAGTGCACGATGCACGAACAGACGTTTTTAAGTTGAAAACTAAAATTAGAAGTGTCTTTAAATCCCTTTAGTGGCTCATGACCTTCTCAGGCGGATGCTTTGATGTGGGTATAATGCTACCACTATGTGCTTCAATTTACTGGCCTCAACTTGAGTTTATTATTTTTTTATACTCCGATCAGGCATATCTTATGACCTAATATTGTGTTTGTCCCCGTTTTGCTGCCAAAGCAGCCCTGATCTGTCTACTCATGGACTCCACTAGACCCCTAAAGGTGTACTGTGATATCTGGCACCAAGATGTTAGCAGCAGATCCTTTAAGTCCTGTAAGTTTGAGGCAGGGCCTCCATGGATCGGACTTGTTTGTTCAGCTCATCTCACAAATGCTCGATCAGATTGAGATCTGCAGCATTTGGAGACCGAGTCAACGCCTCAAACTGGTTGTTGTGCTCCTCAAACCATTCCTGAAGCATTTGTGCTTTGTGTCAGGAGCATTATCCTGCTGGAAGAGCCACAGCCACCAGAATACCGTTTCCATGAAAGGCTGAACATGGTCTCAGCAATGCTTAGGTAGGTGGAGCGTGTCAAAGTAACATCCACATGGATGGAGGACCCAAGGTTTCCTAGCAGAACATTGCCCAAAGCATCACACTGCCTCCGCCGGCTCGCCTTCTTTCCATAGTGCATCCTGGGGCCATGTGTTTCCCAGGTAAGCCACACACACACACACACACACACACACACGGCCATCCACGTGATGTAAAAGAACACGTGATTCCTCAGACCAGGCCACCTTCTTCCATTGCTCCGTGGTCCAGTTCTGATGCTCACGTGCCACTGTTGGTGCTTTCGGCGGGGTCAGGGGTCAGAGGTCACCCTGACTGGTCAGCGGCTATGCCGCCCCATACGCAACAAACTGAGCTGCTCTGTGTATTCTGACAGCTTTCTATCAGAACCAGCATTAACTTCTGGAGCACTTTGAGCTCCAGTAGCTCGTCTGTTTGATCGGACCACACGGGCCAGCCTTCGCTCCCCACGTGCATCAATGAGCCTTGGCCGCCCATGACCCTGTGGCCGGTTCTCCACTGTTCCTTCCTTGGAGCACTTTTGATAGATACTGACCACTGCAGACCGGGAACAGCCCACAAGAGCTGCAGAGCTGGAGATGCTCTGACCCAGTCGTCTAGCCGTCACAATCTGGCCCTTGTCAAACTCGCTCAAATCCTTACGCTTGCCCATCTTTCCTGCTTCTATCACATCAGCTTTGAGGACAAGACAGGTGCCAGAGATGATCAGTGTTATTCAGTTTACCTGTTCTGCCTGATCGGTGTAAGGTGTGTCCTACTAATTAACACATTTGATTGAATTTTAGGAGTGGTACATGGGTGTACTAACTTTTCCCACACAAGAAATTGGCATGTCATTGTCTTTTTAATCTGCTGAGATCATTACTAAAATATACAATTTAAATGTTTTGAATTATATTTCCTACATTGACAAATCCACTTTTCATGGGGTGTACTTGATTTTGTTTGCAAGTTTGACATTTTCTGAGAAGCATGTGTGCTGTCTGCTGCTAGATACCTGTTTTTGGAGAAGTTAAAGAAGGAAGATGCTGTCCGCAGTCATGTGTTTAGCTCATTCTTCTATAAGAGACTCAATCAGAGAGAGCGGAGAAACGCAGTCGACACGTCCAGCATACCGTGAGCTCGCGTCATTTACTCAAACATTCACTCGCATACTGTGCCGTTTAGGACTGAGGCTAATTTACAGAAGTGTCTTTTTGTTTTAGCATTCAGAAGAGGAAACACAACAGAGTGAAGACATGGACGCGGCACGTGGATCTCTTCCAGAAAGACTTCATCTTTGTGCCCATCAACGAGTCGTGAGTTTATCTCCATCTAAAATTAGTTACGCAGGAGCTGTTCATTATATATCACACAAAATTTCCAATAATTACAATAATTACTCAATAATTACTTACCTTAATGTCGTTCCACACCCGCAAGACCTCCGTTCATCTTCAGACACCGTTTAAGATATTTTAATATCTGGGTTTGTGTTCAATCCTCCAATAAAGATTCAAACGGTAATGAATCCACGGATTGATTCATGATTCGCATCGGCAATGTCACGTGATATCAGCAGTTTGGCATGCGATCCGAATCATGACACACACACACACACATTCACCTTGAGCTTCTCTGGCTCCGCGTCAGATGCGTTCTGAGATAACACATTACCATCTAGCGGTTGGGTTGTAAAAAGTCTGTGGTTTAATTCGAACACAAAGCCACGAATCTTGGATGTAAATAAATGAATAAATATATATATCGATACAGTGTTTTTGAGAATCAATACAGTATCGCCAAACAAAATATCGCAATACTCACGTGTATCGATATTTTCTTACACCCCTAGTTGGCATATTGTCATGTTTTTAAATGGACTTGTAATCTCATGACCCGTCTCTCTCTCTCTCTCTCTGTCCGTAGTGCACACTGGTATCTGGCCGTGATCTGTTTTCCGGGTCTCGAGAAGGCTCATTATGAGCCGAACCCGCTTTACCAGCCTCAAGCTCCGGTCCATTGCACTGCCGCCTCCTCCAGCCCGCCCACAGATGGAGGTTCGGATGAGCAGGAGGAAAGCATCCCGCTCAGATCTGCAGCTGATGTGACCCGAAAGCCAGTCCCCGGTGAGCAGATGTGTATGGAGGACCAAATGACTCAAAATGAAATAATTCAATAAATAATCAATTCAATAAAAAAACAATTAAGGGCGTTTTCACACCTCCCTTGTTTGGTCAGAATCAAAATTAAAGGTGTGAACCCTCCCTCGTACCTCGATCCGGACCAAACAGACGAAATTTGGTCAGACGAAAAGAGGTAGCCTCGGTCCGGACCAAACTGAACAAAGGTTCGGTTCGTTTCTTGTGTGAAAGGATTTTCTGTATAGTTTAGACTTTCAGACCATTTACTGGAAGTTCTGGTGGTAGGATTAGTGAAAAAAACAGGTTAAACTCACAGCATGTGGAGCACGCAGAACCGCTTGTGTAGTCAGCTACATTTATAAATATTCCTTTTTTTTTTTTTGTAAATATAATTTATTCTAAAAGCAATATTCTCAACAGTGTTTAATCAGCTTTGGCATATTGAAATCTGCATATTTGTGATATGTTTACCTTTTTTAAAGGGTGTTTTTAACCCTAATCTTACTTTATATTCTTAAATTTAATTTATAGCCTACATTCAATTAAAATAAGACACTGGCTGTTAAATAAGGGCTGTTTACCAATCAAATTAAATAATTTACACTGAAAAATTACAACTGCATTAAATGATGTTATGAGATTTGTATTTTTGGATAAATTAGAAATTTTAGAAAGTATTTTTTAACATGAAACTAAACCTCACTAGGTGGCAGCAGGTGAGTTTTAATGAGTGAGTCATTGAGTTATTCATTCAAACGATTCATTCAAACGGCTGATTCATTCAAGATTGAGGCAGTCATTTACGAACAGGTCATTGAATCTTTGATTCAACCGATTCATTCAAACACTGAATCATTCAGGAACACACACTGTTGCTGTGAGATGCGTTATGGTTCTGCTGTGATCTTTGTTTGGAGCTATTTTTGCTGCTGAACAAAAACAGTCAATATTGCCTCTAAAATGTAAGAGACTAAATGCTGATTAATTGTTTATGGAGCTGTCATATGAAATCATTGTCATTTTCAGTCATGATGGTATTCAGGAAAGCACACTCTTTGTTGAGTGATTTTGTTTAATTGTATCTCATGTTATAAATATAAAAACAACATTTTGAATGTTTAGTGCAGTTTCTCAGTGTGAGTGGCGCTCATGTTTTGTGGTTTATCCTCGAGAGGCTGCGGAGCGTCAACTGTTATCGTCAGTTTAATAGATATGTGATTTTGTCTATATCGCGAATATAAGATGACCCCCCATTTTTCAGCCTATTTATAGGACACAAAACCTCGTCTTATATTCGGGTATATACGGTATTTAAAGCTCCACTGTGTGATATTTACATCTAGCGGTGTAACGGTATATGACCATCCAGTGAATATTAGTTTCTGTTCCTCTCAATTCTGATTTTGTTTTAACTCCTACGGTGGCCGATTTAGTCCAAGATTAACATGACAATCCCCCTCTTCACATTCGACACGGTTACCATCGAGTGTTAAAACGCGAAAAGCGAAGCTTGAATTTACGGGTATGTCCCTCTTTGGCTAATGTACTGTCAAGATGGAGGAGCAACATGGCGACCGGCATTCGAACCCCTCACCCGTATGGATTTTCAATGGCATATTATAAACTTACGAGAATACTTTATTACTTGAAAGAAGTAAATATACATTAATGAGCACATATATTTTTGAAAGAATTAAGTGTTTTTAGCTAAGATTAAACAAAAAAAGTTACAAAGTGTCGCTTTAACAAATTATTGAATCATTTCAGAATAAACTGGTAAATTTAAATTGTTGTTTTATTGAATTCTTTAAGTTTGAGTAATTTGGTCCTCCATAGATGTGAAGCTCGACTAACATTTGGCTTTCATTGCAGATGGTTTACACCGAATAATCGAGTGCTACGGAGCAGACGACTCCCAGTTCTCTGATGACCAAAGCTCATGTCCGGTAATTCGCTTCCGCTTGGATCATCTGGGCTCAGTTTTATTTGCTTTGGAAGGAAATAATACTTCAATGCCTTAAATTTATCAAAAGTGACAGTAAAGACATTCGATTTCTAATAAAGGCTGTTCTTTTAAACTTTCTGCTTATTAGAGTTATGTAAAAAATGTATCGCCATCTGAAGCAGCTCAACTGTTTTCAACATTGATAATTATAAGAAATGGATCATGTGAACTGATGCTGAAAATTCATCTTTGATCACAGTAGTATATTATTTAAATTAATTATATTTTATAAATGAATTAATATATATAAATAATTATGGAAATGTGTTAATTATATTATATATTTTATGTAACTTTTTAACTGTATTATGAAATATATTATATTAATGTGTTAATTAATTGAATCATGATATATATTTTATATTAAAATAATTATATTACCGGTATATTTAATTATTATATTAATTCATGGTATGACATTAATTGTAATAAAAATGATATTAATCTGTTAATTATGTGATATATTATTTTATATTATAACTTAATAATATTTTATTCAATTGTAAATAATGACGTATTTTCGATTCCAGCTTTGCTTTTTCTTTGCCCAGGAGTTTTCTCTCTCTCGCTCGCTCGCTCTCTCTCTCTCTCTCTCTCTCTCTCTCTCTCTCTCTCTCTCTCTCTCTCGCTCTCTCTCTCTCTCTCTCTCTCTCTCTCTCTCACTCATTGACCCGTGGTGTTGTTTCTTGTTCTCTGTGTTTTCAGGATGAGTGCAGCGATGACGGCACTTTGGTGGATGAATGCGGGAACTTCGACCGACCAGAATGGACGTCCAAACCCACCATCTGCAAACAGTGAGAGATCATATTCCTCACATATTGTCAACAACATATTCATATTCTGAATTAGCTTTTATTTTTATGTTTTAGTTTTTAATTTAAAGTTTTTTCTTGTGCTTTTGCCATTTTAATTTTCTAGGTTTTATTCATTTTTATTTTAGTTTGTTTTTACGTCCAGTTAGTAATTTTAATGCTTCAACTTATTTCAATGAGTTGCCAAGAAGTACATTTTTGCTAATGGAAAGTATGACCAAAAAATAATACATTTTCAATGACTAAGACGAAGCGATGATCAAACTCCAACTTCATTAGCCCTTCTAAGCTATTTAGGGTCCCTTTGAGCCTAAAAGACATTTGCTGAAATAAAAACACATTCCCTTCATCTGAATGATATGAGACTTGATGTGGTGGTTGGTGTGTAAAAGCACAAACCTGAGCCAATCAGAAAAGACAAAATCATTTCCAAAGGGGCGTGTGTACGTGTGTGTGTGTGTGTACGTGTGTGTGTGTGTGTCACCAACGGACGATGACGTAGCAGAGCGACGGAGAATCATCTGAGACGGCAATTCCGTTGACCGTGCTGACAGTGCCGTTGTTGTAAAATAAATATGATAATAGCTGGTGTCCGCCGCCACTCCATCAACATTTTTGCAAAATTTGGAAAGCCTAATTAGCATCTCAGAGCGTCTCAAACATCTCGGATTGACGGTCGAACAGAAAACATCGAGCTCTGATTGCATTCGCCCAGTTGTAAGGCATTTGTATTGCGTTTAGAACGCGATTTGCAATATTTTGAGTCTTTGGAAAATTGTGTCTCACAAACTTTATTCAAATTCAGTCATTTCAGATGTGTTAAAACATTTTCAGACTTGAGCATAGTGATGCTAGTTATTTATTTACAAGTATTTATATTTTTTACATGATTACCAGATCTAGTCTGAGGAAATAAGCACCGAAAGGCCAGATCCAGAGGTGTGTGTGTATGTGTGATCACACTCCCCATCCTCCTTATCACAGTAGCCGGTGTAATCCACATCTGGTAGCCGAGTTTTGTTCTTTGCTCAGGTTTTAACGAAAAGGAAACGTTTAAATGGCTTAAAACAGATGTGATAGCTGATTCCCACGAGTTTCACAGCGGCATCCATCTTAGTAATGTACAAAATCTGCTTCCCCGTCGCTGCGCTGTCGTCATCGTGTAAAGCCCTAATGTTTCTGATTGGTGCCGCGATGTCAACGGATTGGAAATGGGTTTGAATGGGCTCTTTGCCAGACTAACTTGCAGAGCAAATCTAAATTTGCCGGAAGTTGTCTGGGTTTTCCCAGGCTAGGCCAGTTCCTTAACTTGGGTTGAATTGGTGTTCAGAATTGCCTCGTGTGTTTTTTCGGCATTAATTGTCATGTTCTTGAACTCCTCAGGCCTTGTATTCTGATCATGGACTCTCTGCGTGGACCGACGCGCTCCACTGTGGTGAAAACGCTCCGAGAGTAAGTTCCTACCTGGAAATAAAGCCTTTAGTCCACCTGTTTTTGCGTATACTTACTGAAACAATAGGCAAGGCAAGTTTATTTGTGTAGCACATTTCATACACAATCGCAATTCAAAGTGCTTTACATAGAAATGTATTAAAATGGTGATGACATATTAGGGCTGTCAAAATTGCTCAAATTACATTTGAATATTCCCTCTAAAAAAAACAAATCTGGTTTCGCATTTTGTCAACGTGCATTAAGTCAATAACGGACAAATTAATAGAAAGAGAAATAACTACTTGTATAGGTAGTCTATTTAAGTTTAAACATATTTGACAGCGTATTACCTACACAAAAACAAGTAAATTAACTAATGGCCAAGACCCAGACCTCACTCTCTCCGCGCATAACGGTTTAAATTAACAAACTTTGAGGGCTAAACAAGAGTTTTGTGTAAGCAATTTAAGGTCGCCTCTTGTCCCAACTATAGCAGGCTTCATTCAATGATTGAAACAAATATTATTAATATTAATGTAAGTTTTACAGCATATTGAACGCTCGAGCGAGCTGTGCTGTGCTAAACATGGAACTTTTCCTTGACATGCAACGGTGAATAATCACACCAGTGGAAGCAGTGCATTTATCCTTTATTCATACAATATCTCTTCAGTCAGTAGAATAGCCTTCACTTTAGTAATGCTTCTGTTTAACATTAAATAAAATGAGGCAGGGTATGCTAACTGTATCTTACATACAACTTTATCTCACGGCTCAACAATTTTACCTCCTACCGACCAAAATCCAAAGTACTTCTAGACATGGCTTTTTAGATTTTGGAGTTAAAATCGCTTTCTCTGCCGCGGTCGAGTTGACCGCTCTGAGAGTGACTCCTGTGACCTGTCCCTGAACCCCCATGAGCAAAAGCAGACACGCCTCTATTACTGCAGGCGTTTTATTTATTTCTTTTTCACTTTTTTTCCATTTGAATATTAATTTTCACCTTCGAAATTCGCTTTTTTTAAACTATTCGAATACATATCGAATTTAGAATATTCATTGACAGCCCTATAACATATGCATAAGAATACCATGTGTAAGAATTAAAGATAAAAACAAGGATAATTAAAACAGTTCAAAATAAAATGGTGATAAATAGATCCCTATCTCCCATAAATTAGGGTAGGCCTATCTGAGATGGAAGAGATGGAGCAGGTTCACAAAGTCTCCTGGACCTTACAAGTCAGTCCAAGACGGGCTGCTGAAGGGACGATGTGTTAAAACATGCTAATTTATGTTAGAAAAATGTTAGCACATTGCGTGTAATTTCTTTAAAAATGTAAACATTTAGTTTTCATCGCATCCGGATTAGATTTAAAAACTAGGGGTGCATGTTTTACCTTTCTCCCCTTTCTTGAGTCCGCTCCTTTCATAGACAGTAAAAAAAAAATGGACAAAGCGACTCCGTAGCCTTCAACGGCGAAAAGTGAAGTCAATTAGAATTGTAGATGTGGAAAGTGAAATCTGAATCACGTTGTTTAAGTATTTTCTCCTGTTGCTTTTGGCTCACTATGGGCTTCTCCCCATTCTTCCCCCTTGACTTTATCGGACTTTATGTCTCCACGTCCCCCCGACTGTCCCATAAGCCCCGTTTCCACCACAGGAACTTTACCCAGGAACTAGGAACTTTGGGTGGTACTTCGTGTGTTTAGACCGCAGGAACCAGAGTATAAATGAAGTTCCGGGTAAATATTTCCCCCTCCAAACGGCCCTGCTCGCGAGGTAGTACTTTTTCAAAGTTCAGGAACTTTCGAGGGCGGGACTTGGGCGCTGAACATGCTGATTGGTTGAGCTCACGCAGCATTTTAGTTCAACCGGCATTTTTAAAAGTCTTTTGCGAGGTTCGTTCTGCGTTCAGTAAATATCAGTCTTTGCTCTCTGTCTGGTGGCGCGCGGTCGTCTCAGTCATCTCACGTTCAATGTCCGTAATAGCTGATAATAATATACATTGTCATTTTAAATCTAGCTTTACAAGCTTTCTGAATATGCTGCATGCTGCTGAATCTGCATATTAGTGCTCTTTTCTGTCGTTGTTAATTACCTCTTTAGTAAACCTATACATAACCAGCAAAAGCAGCACAGCTTGAATCTCTTCCATACTCGTTATTCATTTTTTTTCACCATGTAAACGACCTGACCGATTACTTTTAAGTGTGTGTCCTTACATGACGTGACGGCGCGCGCCGCGCTCATGTTGACAAGAGAGGAAAGTACATTTTTCTGAGGGGTAAACATTTTATTTCGTGAGTTATGAAGATAATGTTGGAGTAATGACACAGCGTATATTGCCCCGGGCAGTTTTTACTTTAACTGTGCCTGACAGAAGATTTTTTTTTCTGAGATGATTATTACACTTTACAACAAATAGCTGTAAATAATACTGTATTAGTCCTGGTGGCCGTTAAGAGTTGCTATGGCTACAGTTAACACACTCCAGCTGCTGGAGAAAACAGCGCTGACATTTTTGGTGCGGCAGACAAACTGCATGTGACAAAATGATTGCGATTGAAAGTCATCACATGTAAACACCAGATCGGTTTAGATAACGTCTCATGTAAACAGTTCACTAAATCTTTCAATCGGTACACACACAAATGATTACTGTCCTTCACTGACTTGGAGGAGCAGTCGCACACAGTCCTACATCACCGGACTAATCTGCCTAATCTTCTCGGAACTTTAGATCGCGGTGGAAGCGCAGACAGCTGCAGGTCTGGGGGGAGAAAAGTTCCTGTAAAAAAGTTTGGTACAAATTGTTCCGGGTAATTTTGGTGGAAACGGGGCTATAGACAGTAAAGATTGCTTCCGAGCGTCTCCTCCTGTCTATACGGTAATTTCTCGACAGAGTCGCGTTGGTTATGACACAATCGTTAGCCTATTTTTACAAAAACAGCTTCTACGGGGCGATAGTGTAAGATACAAGGTAACGGAGCCTTTTATACAATGTCGTGTTTCTTTAGAAATAAACAATGGACAAATGGAGTCTTTAAACGCCTCAGATGTAAAGTTATTCACTGTCAAAGTGACTCAAAAATGAATGGGAGTCAATGGGATGCTAACAGCAGGTGATGGCTTGGTTAGCAATGGCCGCCCCTATGGGTGGAACGCTTTCAGGGTGCTGGATTACTCGCTTGGCACCTTTACACTTTCTGCTACCACAAGCATAATGAAGCGAAGCACACTGCTCTCCTTTTCCAATCTCTTCCAGTGTAAGCCCGACCAAATTATCACAATGGAGGCTAACGATTAGCGGGTGAAGGTCGCTGTGCGTTCGGTCTTTTCAGCGGGGCAAAGGGATTTTATTCCAATTCCTGATTATGTGACTCCATAATTTAGAATTTAGGTTGGAATGCCAATTGGTTATTTGGTCATTTATATTTAATATTTTAACTACACATTTAATTATTCCATTTAACTCTTTGTTGAAATTATGCCCGTTCATAACCTGAATAATTCCAGAGCAAGTCAGAATCAATCAAAGTGTAACAATTTATTAACAGTCAGGTGAATGTATATGAGTGATGTGGATGTTGTCACTTGCCTGAGTTTTGTTTCGTTCCAACTGGTTCGGACCAAAGCAATCAGTGTGGTGTGAAAAGGAACCAAAAAAACTGAAAACTGCAACAATGTATAATTGTTTGCCCTTGGTTCGGACCAAATGAACCGAACTAGAGATGTGAAAGCACCCTAACTGTATGAATGAGTTCAGATGCTAATTTCCTTTGTTTTCTCAGAGTTCCTTGATTTAGTTTTTTCAGCCTCACACCAGTCAGACAGCTCTAACCAAAAATAATAGTGTTTTTCCTGTGGGAATCATGGAGAATCTGAGTGTTTAGACAGTCAGGCGAGTGGCCTTGAGTTCTCGTGTGTGTTTGTGCAGGTATCTGGAGGTGGAGTGGGAGGTGAAGAAGGGATCCCCGAGGAGTTTTGGGAAAGAGGTGATGAAGGGCTCGAGTCCTCGTGTGCCCCAGCAGGATAACTTCAGTGACTGTGGCGTTTACGTGCTGCAGTATGTGGAGAGCTTCTTCGAGGTGAGAGGGGACATAACATGGCTTCCTCCACAATAAAGCCAGGTCCTGAAACATCGAGAACGGTGCTTCCCAAACTGTTTTACTCCAAGGCTCGTCTCTTCTCCGAATCAATCCCGCAAGGACCACCACCACTACCTTTTATATTCACAAAAACATTACTTTTCAACTCCATGTTATTATAACCTTCTGTGTGCTTTTTTTCAAACACACTTTGTAGAAATTCGTAGACATAAACAAAAAGTCATTTTGGTTTAAAGGGATAGTTCACTTTAAAATGAAAATTGTGTCATCCTTTACTCATCCTCAAGTTGTTTCAAACCTGTATGAGTTTCTTTCTTCAGCTGAACACAAGGGAAGATATTTTGAAGAATGATAGTAACCACACAGTTAACTGGAGCCATTGACTTCCATAGTATTTTTTTTTCCTACTATGGAAGTCAATGGCTGTTTATAATAACTGTTTGGTTAAATATCTTCCCTTGTGTTCAGCAGAAGAAAGAAACTCATACAGGTTTGAAACAACTTGAGGGTGAGTAAAGGATGACACAATTTTCATTTAAAGTGAACTATCCCTTTAAACAACCTTAAAGCTCCACTGTGTGATATTTTCCTCATCTAGCGGTGTAACGGTATATGACCATCCAGTGAATATTAGCTTCTGTTCCTCTCAATTCTGATTTCGTTTTAACTCCTACGGTGGCCGATTTAGTCCAAGATTAACATGGCAATCCCCCTCTTCACATTCGACACGGTTACCATTGAGTGTTAAAACGCGAAAGGCGGAGCTTGAATTTATGGGTATGTCCCTCTTTGGCTACTGTACTTTCAAGATGGAGGGGCAACATGGCGACCGGCATTCGAACCTCGTTCCTTCAGCTCTGGCCATCTTGCTTACAGTCCGCAAGTAGCTTTCTTTTTCTTCTTCATTACAGTTAAAGTAACCTCTGCTTTTCACCAGTCACTTACACGTTTCTCACTCACTTCAAACTTTCTTTCTTCTGCTCGGTTATGCAGTGAAGCGGGCACGAGCGAGTGCTCGCGAGCGGGTGCTCGCATGCGCGCGCGGCTCCCGGTCTGCCCTAATGCGACTTATAGTCCAGTGCGACTCATATATGTTTTTTTCCTCTTCATGACGCATTTTTTGACTGATGCGACTTACACTCCGGAGCGACTTATAGTCCGGAAAATACGGTACTTAAAAGAAGTAAATATACATTAATGAGCACATATATTTTTGAAAGAACTAAGTGTTTTTAGCTAAGAATAAACTAAAAAAGTTACACAGTGTAGCATTAAGTCAACCTGGCATACCAAAAAAGACCGCAGGGAGACGCCAAAGGACTGCATGGAGCAACTATACTGATCCATTCAGAATTATTAAAGGGCTCATAACACACTGTGTCTGCCAGTCTGATGGTAATCTTGAGTATCTATAGAGTAGTGTTGATCCTTCATATCTCTCAAGAGTCTTTAGTTTATCATATTTACACTGAACCAATTCTTTCTGAAAACAGCCGAGCTCGTGGAGGCGTGCAGTGGGCAGAAACCGAACCCATTCAAAAAGCCTAATATTCGGCCGAATCCGAACCCGAATCCTGGATTCGGTGCATCCCTAGTGTTAATGATATGACGGTAGTTTTTCTCAACTTAAACGGTAAAATGCTGATGAAGTGATTCTGAGAGCGGCTCTGGAGAAGAAGTTCATGCGTTGATGTCCTTATGTGAGATGGAGAAACGTGAGCATCGTGTGTGTGTGTGTGTGTGTGTGTGTGTGTGTGTGTGTGTGTGTGTGTGTGTGAGAGAGAGAGAGAGAGAGTGTGAGAGTGAGCAATTAAATCATCCATTCACTCAAGACACAAGAACATGCAGGATTTTAATATTCATAGACATTGATTAAAGTGCACTGACCTACTTGTGATATATTCATTAATTTCACCCTCTGTGAAACCAAAACTTTGCGTTCAGTAAATTCAGTTTTTATGACTGCGATTCTGAATCATAGAGCCGTACCCTCGCATCCACCGTGAGTTGACTGTTTAGTTTATGCTTTGTCTTTTGTAACTAATGCAATAATCATGTTTTAATGCATTTATTTCTTTCTCTTTTTAAGACTCCTCTTCCGAGCTTTGATCTCCCCATGAATTTATTGGATTGGTTCCCTCAGCAAAGGATGAAAACCAAGCGGGAAGAGATCAAGGAGCTCATCCTGAAGATTCAGACTCAACAGCAGCTCGATCTGGAGGGAGCGGGACAGACGGATGAGAACGAGACCCTGGAGTCAGCTGATCTAATCCCTCCAATCACATCCTGAGCTCTGCCCAACGCTGCTACGCTTCTGCCATCACATGACTTATAAACACTAAAAGCCAATCAGGGCCTTGTGTGATTGTTCGCTGCTGGACAACTCTGCCGTTATTTCCTGATTTCTTATAGTTTCGATAATGCGAAATATGAAAGTGTTTGTTTTTTTATGTATTGAATAAATAGTGTACATAAGCTAGGCGTTTCCTTTTACTTTTGCTGTTTTTTAAATGCCTTTTTGAGTTTGCCTCATTTATTGTTGATGCATCACATTTAAAATTTGCACCATCTGTGAAATAAACGTTTGTGTTCATCTAACGGTTTACTCGAATGTGCCTAGAGGATTAAAAACAACTGTTCAGTATTACATTTGGACTTAATGCTTCTGAAGGAAACTCATTTTTTGTAAAAACCAGTATCCACGCAAAATTTGTGATTTACAACGAAATTGAAATCATTTTTCAATGTTCTGCTATTTGCCGTTCGAGAGTGCACACTTGCCTTGGTACTGTCTAATACAAGAATATGACGTGTCCGCAGTGAGGCCTGTTTCTTTATGAATGTCTGGTTTACAGTATTTCAATTGATTCACAACATTTGATTTGAGGTCTTCATGGCACTTTCACACGATCCAGTCAAAATTAACACTGTTTTTCTGTAGACTTTGTAAAGTAGCCAGTGATTAAGTATCATTACATGGTATTTCCATCGTGAAATGGAAAAGACATGGGCTGCATCTGAAATCACATACTTTGCTACTAAATAGTAGGCAAAAAATAGCTTGTTACATGTTAAAGTCTGATAGTAGGTCATGTGATGACAACTTGTCGAATGTAGTACATCAGATTATATTCATAATGTATAGAATAACACCTGTGAAATATATATCAAAAATACAATCACAAGTAATGATTTAATTGTCTTATCACTTTTGACCAATAGGTGGCGCTGTGACCAAACTGATGTGGTGTGGTAAGAGTAAGGCGACAATGACATGCAAAGTTTGGTGTCCATATGCCAAAGCATTGCAGAGATTTTTGGCATCATAACTAAAACTTTGCTGCTGTGCTATACTGTACCAATTATTTCAGAAAACAGCCGAGTCTGTGGAGGCGTGCAGTGGGCGGAGCTAAAGAGACACACATACACACACAGTTTTGCCGATCAACACAAAATCCAAAACATTTTGTCGGCACAGTCAGATGATAGGGCTACTGTAGAAACATGGTGGCGCAAAATGGCTTCATTGTAAGGAGACCATTGCACATTGATCATTGTAGGTGTGTGTAGATAGAAATCACTAATTTAATGGTAATAAAACCTTATAGTTCATTAAGGTCTTTATACACCACTGAAAACACAGATATGTATATTATATTGTATTTCTGTCAATAGATTCTCAAAAGAATACACACAGCTCCTTTAAATACCAGTATTTTTATTGTTTTTTTCATTTAAGAGCAACATCCAAGCTCCATCTAAATTATTAGCAACACAGCACATGAGCTTAAAGCTCCACTGTGTGATATTTTCCTCATCTAGCGGTGTAAAGGTTTATGACCATCCAGTGAATATTAGCTTCTGTTCCTCTCAATTCTGATTTTGTTTTAACTCCTACGGTGGCCAATTTAGTCCAAGATTAACATGAAAATCCCCCTCTTCACATTCGACACGGTGCCATCGAGTGTTAAAACGCGAAAGGCGAAGCTTGAATTTACGGGTATGTCCCTCTTTGGCTAATGTACTTTCAAGATGGAGGAGCAACATGGCGACCGGCATTCGAACCCCTCACCCGTATGGATTTTCAATGGCATATTATAAACTTACGAGAATACTTTATTACTTGAAAGAAGTAAATATACATTAATGAGCACATATATTTTTGAAAGAACTAAGTGTTTTTAGCTAAGAATAAACTAAAAAATGTACACAGTGTAGCTTTAATTATTTTGTCAACTGTTACAGACAAATGCTGTGTCATAAATCCACAGTATGCTGAATTTAGTATTATTTACCATCCTTACCAAGATTTCCATCTCAAGAGACATCCCTATCTATTTTTCTGAATGTTTAGTTCACGTTTAAAAGATTTATGACATAAAAACCACACATAACACAGTTGACAGACCAAGTGACACAGTTGACAGGAGTAACACCGATGACCGGACACATTAGAAGGAAAAGAGAAAACTCTTTAAAATGGTAACTTTCTTTTAATTCAGCAAAAATAATTACAAGTAATTAATAAAAGTTTTAATTGAATTGTCAACCATGTGAATCCTTGTCAACTGTCACAGTTGATGAGTAAGTTGACAGGTAACACAGGTGACATTTCGTCCATTTTAAGTCTTGTGCAAACTGCTGGCTTTGGATTATTAGTTGGTAGTTGATCTAGATTAATTTATGTTTTTAAATTCTTTCTCTACACATTTATAAATATAATTTGCATTGCAAGTTTACCAGAACATGTTGATAACACAGTTGACGGTCAATTAATCTATGTGCAGACATAATATTCTAGATAATTTATTGAAGAGGAGAAGTTATAATTTACCTCCAAAAAACGACATGTGACTTTGGAACAAACCATTGCTGATTTAAAAACACCTTTCTTATAATTTAATGATTATTTTGGACAAATATTTATAAGAGATATATTCAGAAACATGCATTTAGTGCTAATCTGAAGATCAAAACCTCATATTTACCGAATCGGACAGCACAAAAACAGCAAATTCCAGTATGAAAATATGACATTTTTGCGAGATAAAAGACAGGTATGAGGTATCTGTTAGATTTTTGTATTAAATTAATAAGAAATGTTCCCTGATATAAAAGCAATCATTGCTTGAAGTGAAAAGTTAAGAAAAACTGGTCAAATTGATAATTGAGTCCACGGACATGAAATGTAACCCTAATTATAGAATGGCTCGTGTATTTTCAACTGGAAAACACTAGAGTGCGCGGTTGCTCATTCATCAAACAGTCAGGACATTAAAGATCAGATCAACAGTCCTGCCATTATTACAGCATGCTTCACTTTCATCAGAGACTCCGGTGTGGTGTTTCATAAAGCGATGCATTTGATCACGTGGGTGAATTCATGTGGGATGAAGCTCGGCTCTCACACACACACACATACACACACACACACCGCGGAGGCAGGCGCGCTTCCATGGACGCGCGTGACGTCACAATGGAGCGTGGACTTCATCCCGGGAGTGGAGGCTGATCAACATCCGGGACACCGGGTCTGAGTTCATGTGAATGCCTACACACTTTACCGACTGACTGCACGGGCAGGAGCAACGGAGGTGAGTTTCATCATCTCTGTGTGATGTTCGCTTGGGCTTTTAGGTCGGATGCGAGTGTGTGTGCTTCAATCTGATTAAAGAAAACTGGGATAAGTGCTAGTTTTAGCAAAGACGGAGGAAAACAGGAGCTGATTCGCAGCATAAGTGTGTTCTTGGTGTGTGCACGCGCGTGCTTTTATGATTCTGTGTCTGGGTGTCACACCTCTGAGATCAGCTGATGGTCAGTGCCGCTTTATATTAATGCATCTTTATTATAGATCCATGCACTGTGTGTATGATCATCCATAAGGCCTTTACGTCAGAAATACCCGTTTCCTGCTCACTCGAACCTCATTTACCTTGCAAATGTTGCTTGTGCAAGGAATTCAAATGTTTAACCCACGGCAGACTTTCACTTCCAGACTATTGTGTTGTTGTTTTTTTTATTCACCTGAATGACTATGAAAGCTCAATGGATATTGTTTTGTAGGTAAAATGCTTCTGCTGTGTCATAAGAAGTTGTAAATGCCCTTTGCTCTCTGGGAACCTTCACATGTCACCTGTCCCATACAGGTTGGACACACACACACACGCACACCTGTCCTTGTCTGAGGAATAGCTCATATGGGAACGATGTTGTGGTCTGTCTGTCCATTACAATGAAAGAAACATGAGAGGGGTGTGTGTGTGGTATGTGTGTATGTATGTGTGTGTATGTATGTGTGTGTGTTGAACAGCATGACCACAGCAACACACCTACAGGTGCGGCTGCCCGAGAGTCATGACTCACTTCACTTTCATTCTGAACACATTTCTGTCATTCGTATCATAAATAAGTCTAATTACTTTGGAAAATTTCACAGATATAGATTCTACATATTTAAACGGAGACGCGTATGAACACGACTCTCGGACCAATCATAAGATAGTCACTGGATTTAAAGGCACAGTATGTAAGTTTTAAAATATCCAATATCCACTAGAACAGTGATATATATATTTTGTTGACTTGTGTTCTTACATTATCCCAAATGTTTCCAAAAATGTTTAAATCCAGAGAAATAAGGGATTTTATTTTATTTATTTATTAATTAATTTATTTTTTATTTTATTTATTAGACACAGTTTGGATCATTGATGGACAGAAACTAATGGTTGTTCTTAGTCGATTAGTCATCCTGTTTTCAGTTAATGGATGAACAGATTGTAGAATCCCTCCCATCCAAAAAATCACAATAATCGTTGTGCTTTTGTTACTTTTGATATTAAACAAAGTTTCAGATTTTCAAATTACGTCCATTTTATTATGAAATTGAAAAACAAATACAGTTTTTGCTCTGTTTAATGTGTCGTGACAGATCACAGTAGCACAGCTCACATGAACGGATCATCACCGCTTTAATAGCAGTTACAGCGTGAAATAAAACATGAACAAACATCAGAAGGTGTGTTAAAGATACAGTACAACTTAGCGAAATCTGTATCGTCATATTTACCTCAGAAAAACTGTCCAGTGTACATAAACATAAAAATTAACTTTAGAGGGGAGCATTTTTCTAAATGTACATATTACATATTCATTATAATTTTTAATGCTCTTCAATATTTAAATCATGTTTTAAATAAAACTGTCAAGTTTTTATGACGTCCACCATTTAAATGTATATATTTAAAGAATTTAATTGAAGTATGAATATGATTATGTACACTTTTAACCTTCAATATTATTGTGATTTAGTACCAACTGACTCCCATGTAGTTTAGAGATGGGTTTTCTTTTTTCCTTGAGAATTTGCCATATCTGTACCTGACATACAAATAAATCAATATCAAATCGATATGAGTGCAAGCTTGTCAAAATCAAATGGTGATATTTGTCTCCATACTCAGCCCTATCACTGACACACTTGACCAGGGATGATGGGAACTCTGTTCTATTGACATCTATTATTCATCTTTGACAGCATTCAAATATATATCCACCCTAGAGCGAGGATAACCATAGCAGCCCGGCTTTATTCAGCTGTCCTGCGACTGGTGTCATATTTCATGACAAGCTTTTGTTGATCTGTACATCACTGTACACACCTTCACCGATGCCTCAGGGTTCAGTGCAAACCCAGGTATGTACAGTATGTGTCTATAATTTTTAGGACTCTATACATACAACCCACACAGGACTTCTCGTTGCATTACTTCTGTCTCTGGCTGAACAGTGGATCGGTTCCCAGTTCCCATCCTTTTTGGCAGTCTAAGTTGGCAGCATTTAAGGCATCATAGAAATGCATATATCCCCTGCCTTCTACACTCTAAAAAAGTCTGGGTAAAAAAACAACCCAATGTTGGGTCAAATATGGACTAACCCAGCAGTTGGGTTGTTTTAACCCAGCGATTGGGTTGTCTTAAGCAAATATTTAACCCAACCGTAGGATTAAAACAACCTAATCATTGGGTTAAAACAACCCAATTGCTGGGTTAGTCCATATTTGACCCAACATTAGGTTAAAACAACCCATCATTTTTTTTAGAGTGTAAGAGATGTTGTTTTGGCCGAATCGTAAAGATTGCATTCCACATATGCTTTGTGGAGAAGACAATCTCAAAATGCATTGTCACAAGATCTATGTAAAAAAATTACATAAAACGCACACACACACACACACACACACACACACACACACGTTGTGTTTCCATGTTTTATGGGGACATTCCATTGGCGTAATAGTTTTTATACTGTACAAATCGTATTTTCTATCCCCCTACACTGCCCCTAAACCTACACACACACACACACACACACACACAATGTGAATAGTTTCTTAATTAAAAAGGCTGGTTTTACTCTATTCAAGGGTGCTATTTATTGTTGTATTGTTTTGCTTTGAGTATTTTGCCTAGTAATTTGCTAATATCACTATTGAAATCATCACTGTCACTGCATATCACAATAAATATTATGATATTATGATAATCAAGCACTATTTAGTGATATAACTCAGTAATTCAACTAAAACTTGGAAACCATGTATATATTGTCATTTTAACTAAACTTAGAACTGGTTGTGGTGCTTAAGATATTGCTGAACATTGTCTTTTTGTAAAAAAAGTTAAAAATAAATAAATAATTATTATTAATAAATTAATATGTAATTATTATTTAAAGACAGTACTACTAATTCTACTACTAATAACAATATACTATTCACTAAGGATTGATGAGCTGCTGGGTCCATGAATGTTAATAATGTTTAATATTTAATAACAGGGACGGCTATGTGCGCCAGCCAATGAGATTGCAGTTTGCGCATTAGCTCCGCCCACCACTGGAAAAACCAGCATATCTTCTGCTTTTTCTTAAAAGTTGAATAATTCCAAATAAACTCTGGTATTTTGAAAGAAAAATACAACAAAGAATATAATTAACTTGTAGTGCGTCGTGCGTGCGTGTAGTGCGTTCTACGTGGTGTTTAAGACACACACTCTCTCTTTGCGTGCGTGTGTGTGTGTGTGTGTGAAACACAGTGCTCTCGTCAAACGATGCCGAGTCGTGGCTTGCGTTTCACTCTAGAGTTTACGGCGCGTCAGATACAGGTACGCTGAGCATCCATTGAGCTGAACTGAAATAATACAGATCGCTTGACGGAGAGAGAAACCTTCATGTGTTCAGCGAGTGAATATAAATGTTATATTTATATATATATATATGCTAAGAATTTAGTAGCAGATGGCTAATGATAGATATCCTTTAGTCGGCCAGAGTGAAGATTTAGTCGGACCATATAGAGTTGCTATCTGAATAATATATATATATTTTTAAAAACAGTGAGTTGGTTGAATTATTCAGTGACTCACTCATGATTCATTACTGGACGAATCAGTGTTTTTGAACAAATCTCTTTAGTGAATGATTCAATGACAAATAGATTTTGGTCCAAAAATAACAAAAACTATGACTTTATTCAGCATTGTCTTCTCTTCCGCGTTTGTTTTCAATCCTCAAATAAAGATTCAAACGGTTATGAATCAGCAAACTGATTCATGATTCGGATCGCGTGTCAAACTGCTGAAATCACGAGACATTGGCGATCCGAATCATGAATCAATACACTGATTCATAATCATTCAAATCTTTATTTGAGGATTGAAAACAAACCGGGAAGATGTTTTTTTTACACAAATTTCCTTTTTGGGTGAACTAACCCTTTTCAAAGCTGGTAAGGTCACATGATGGTCACTTATGAGGTTCAGTTTTAGTTTCTGTTCTCTAAAACACAGCATTATTGGTTTCAGAACAGATTCACTGTGTGTGAAAAGCCCAAAGTCACCCAATTCAGGTACCATATAAGTGTTAATAAAATGTTAAATACGCTGACCTGAACATGTGACTGACCTTGTCACAACATTGTTGCGTGTTCAACTCGTTCACACAGCCGATCATTAGTGTTCAGTGGAGCTCTGTATGATTGACATTAATGAAGAACTCCTTGTTTGTGTAGGTCCCGTCAGGCTTTTGTGTGTCTGGATGAACAGACTGGTTCATGTGTGACCTTTCTATTAGCAAACAGGTTGTGTCACTTCACACTGCGGAGGATTAGAAGAACTTCAGATTCCTTCATGTTGTCTATAAGAGAGCTAAAATCATTAACCATTCGTTGTCAAAAATGTATTTTGAGAATGCTTGTGTGTCTTGCGATGTAGAAACCTCTGCCACTGATTAACTTTAACCACAGCTGTCACACCATGCTCAGGTCTTTTACACTAGCCTGAGAGTTTGACCTGTGATCGCGGTAAATGGTCAATCTTTAAGCCACCATTAAAATCACCAAATGCTTCAGCTCAGATTGAACTCATATAGAGGCCAGGATTTGAATAATGTTGTGCATTTGTGTTGAGTGTGTCATAATGAGCTGCACCTGCACCAACGTTCATATAAACTACTGACACCCTACCATCCTCTTGTGTCCTGAATCTGAAATGCAACTACTGAAAAAAAGTGTCAAAGCCGTATACTTTCATATGTTTATATAATATAAAAGTCGCAATTGCTTCTAATATAGTTATAGCTATAGTTTGTTTATTGGAGGAATACAGCTCTGGAAAAAGTTAAGAGACCAATTAGCATTAAAACATCAATGTTAGTGGTTTCCATAGCTGTATATTTTAGGCACTATTGATGTATATCACTATTTATTACAAATATGCAAAAGCTATAGGCCTACATATTAGTATCATTTTTACCTAGCATTCATAAGTGAAAAAATATAATTAAATAATAATCTGAAACCTAACCTACTTTTATTTATAGTTTGGATTAATATAATTTAAACACAATTATAAATGGCACTATTAATATTAGAAATGTGTAAAGTGTTAATTTTTGGTAGTTTGTTGTGGGTGGGGGTATATTATAGCCTGGCTCTGCCCTCCTACGTACTTCCGCTCAATTTTCATTTTCTTTCAGTACTACGTCTGGGACTGCGGTGTAGTCTTAGGTTTTCTCCGAACAAATTTTTACCGGTCCAATCAGCGAACAGAGGGAGTGTCTGAGAACGATGACGTTGATGTCGAGCGCTAGTTTGAGATGTAGTTCAGTAATTGTGGCGGAGAAAGATGCAAACTAAACCATTCATTGCATTGTGGCACCGCTCCCGAATATCCAGATGTTAAAGCCGGAGAAATAACAGTCTTTGCTGGGGTTTGTTGGTGGCCATGATGCTGTGGCCCTCCAACAGGGTAAATTCGGGAAAAGTTTGATTTTCCAGATCGCTCCGTTAGTGATGAAGGAGTTGGCTGAAGCTATTCGGACGGTAACTGTTTCTCGTGGGGTCAGAAGGTATTGCCATCATTTAAGTTACAGGGACTGGTCAGTTATTTTATTGCCGTCCGTCTCTCACCACCCGCGGAAAAATCCCCGGCCGAGTTACCGACTGCTTTAGACAAACGCAAGGTCGTGTTGATGTAACAACTGTCCGAATCCACATCTCTGAGTTTTCAACAATATATCACTTCAAAATTCACTGTTTGTAATCATTTTTGACCACTGCAGAACACCGTACGGTTGCTTTCCTGTTATTAGGATCCATTTATAGATTTGTATTTCCTTAAAATGCTGGCAAGTATTTAGAAGAGCAATATATTTCATCACCGCGGCGCTCAAACAAATTAAAATAAAAGCACTTAAACATTTGAATTGGTCCGTTATTTATAGCAGCATTTATTATCATACCAAGAATATGCCATTTTATTTACAGCATACAATCATGTTACGGACCGCGTGAGTGTAACCCCTACTGTTCGTACCGGGACTCAAACCCGGGTCTGCCGGCATGAGAGTCGGACGCTCTAACAATGAGGCTAAAGGCTGCAACCTCTAGTGTCAGTCGCTAGAGCGTCTCTTGAGGTCAGAGGAGTGAGGTTTACTCGCACAGCAACTACTACTAGCTGATCTCTGTTACATGAGCGGCGCGTTCCCGATCACAAAACTCTCCTCTCCAGTCTCCACCGTGGCGTGAATAAATCACAATCCGAATGCACGAGTTTTAGGTTTTATCCTATAGTTTTATCACTGAGGTGGCATGCACATGTGCACTTTTATTTTGTCGGATTTCCATGAGTGAAAAAGGCGAAGGGCGCATGACATACGTCACGACCAAACGTTAGTGATTGGTTACGGCAGATCCAGAGTGGCTCAGGGCAGATCCAATAGTTTTAAACCTCAACAGGGTGCCCGCCTTCGCGGAAATAAACCCTTGTCAATGGAGAGTGGCCAGACTCTATGTACAAATGAAATGTACGAGAGTCTGGTAAAACCAGGCTAGGTATATTAGGCAGCAAGTGAACATTTTGTCCTCAAAGTTGATGTGTAAAGGCCAAAGTATACGTCACGTTTTGTGCGTACGCGAGGGTCAGCATAAAGTGCACGTGATGCACATTTTGTCATCTGAAGAGTACGTGCTGAATGCGCATTGCCGGATTTTTGTAACTGAGCATACATTGTACGCTACTTTTACGCTTGCAAATGCGAAAAAAAACGAAGTATACTTTTGGCTTTAGAAGCAGGAAAAATGGGCAAGCGTAAGGATTTGAGTGAGTTTGACAAGGGCCAAATTGTGACGGCTAGAGGACTGGGTGACAGGGTCATGGGCGGCCAAGGCTCATTGATGCACGTGGGGAGCGAAGGCTGGCCCGTGTGGTCCGATCAAACAGACGAGCTACTGGAGCTCAAACTGCTCCAGAAGTTAATGCTGGTTCTGATAGAAAGCTGTCAGAATACACAGAGCAGCTCAGTTTGTTGCGTATGGGGCGGCATAGCCGCTGACCAGTCAGGGTGACCTCTGACCCCTGACCCCGCCGAAAGCACCAACAGTGGCACGTGAGCATCAGAACTGGACCACGGAGCAATGGAAGAAGGTGGCCTGGTCTGAGGAATCACGTGTTCTTTTACATCACGTGGATGGCCGTGTGTGTGTGTGTGTGTGTGTGTGTGTGTGGCTTACCTGGGGAACACATGGCCCCAGGATGCACTACGGGAAGAAGGCGAGCCGGTGGAGGCAGTGTGATGCTTTGGGCAATGCTCTGCTGGGAAACCATTGGATTTGGCCTCCTAATTCCTCAGATCTCAATCCAATCGAGCATCTGAGGGATGAGCTGAACAAACAAGTCCCATACATGGAGACCCCACCTCACAACTTACAGGACTTAAAGGTTCTGCTGCTAACATCTTGGTGCCAGATACCACAGCGCACCTTCAGGGGTCTAGTGGAGTCCATGCCTTGACGGGTTAGCAAAAGGGGACCAACACAATATTAGGTCAATGTTTTGTCTAATCGGTATATATTTGTAATGCTAAGATTCATAGAAATATAATGTGCCAACTTATTTTTAATTTAGTCAGTTTTAATGTAATACTTTAGTGTCATATTTCAGTTTCAGCAAACATTTAGTTAACTTGCACTCTTAAAAATAAAGTTTCTTAAATGGTTCTTTGGTAGCGTGTGCGGTTCCATGAATAACCTTTAAAGGGGGGGTGAAACACTCAGTTTCAGTCAATCTCATGTCAATCTTGAGTACCTATAGAGTAGTATTGCATCCTTCATATCTCCGAAAAGTCTTTAGTTTTATCATATTTATAAAAGAAATATAGGCTGTACCGAGTCTTTCCGGAAAAAACTGAGCGCCTGGAGGCGTATCGTGTGGGCGGAGCTAAAGAATGACAAGCGCGCAAAGCGGTGACGTCCTCAAGCGTGGAGAAACCCATGGCTATCTCAGCTAATACAGATAATGATCCACAATCAAATCTGAGGGAGAAATAAATTGAACAGGAGAAACGGCAACAGCAGGACGTCCGTCTCTGTGGTATGTAAGTTACTGTATTTAATGGCCTCTCCACATTTCTGTGTGTTTACTCGCAGTGTATGAGGACATGATTCGGTTTATGGACTATTGTATGCGACTAGACCTTAGAAGTAGCAAGCATACTGTAACGTTATACACAGAACAACAATGGAGTAACCGTTAGCGCATTTGAATGACGAAGCACGCGATCGTGTCGTTTACTGATGTTTACTCATGCGACGGTAGCCAATAGCAGAGACATTTGAAGCAGTTTAAGTTAACTCACCGTCGAAGCTTTATCGCTGGGACCGCTCGGTCAGAAACACACTTCTTTGGTATGATTTGGTAAAGTCCTGTGACAGCAGTGGCGTGTAAATCCATTTTGAGACGCAACTGAAACGATGTTGTCAAGCTTCCCGTCATTTCTGCGTTCAAATCGGTTCAAATGCAGCGCTGCCTTCCCGGAATGCTGTGCTGAAGAGTTGAAGTCGCTCGACGTCACCCATAGGAATAAAGTGGAGCACGGCGCCGTTCACGGACGACTGGATCTGCAGCTGAGAGACTGTTTACAGCGTGCTCTAGTCACGCGCGCGCGCACCCTACCGGGAGAAGAGCCCGTACGGCCCATACAAGGACCTTCCGCTCTTATTAACGTCAAATAGACCCATACTCGAAAAAAACTCGCCGAAACTTGTGAGAAACCGGAAGGAGTATTTTTGACACAGAAATACTCCATCAAACGTCCAACATTAGTTTTTGAAACTCTGTCTATGTTTAGGATGGGAATCCAAGTCTTTAACAGTGTAAAAAGCTCAGTATGCATGAAACAGCATTTCACCCCCCCTTTAATATCCAAAGAACCTTTCCACTGCAAAAAAATAAAGGTTCTTTCTAGTGCAAAAAGACTTCTTTACACTATAAAATGGTTAGACAAAAATGGTTCTTCTGTGTCATCACTGTGAAACCCATTTTTGGTTCTTCCTGGCACCTTTATTTTTAAGGGTGTAGAATCAGTTTAATGTCTCCTTTAGATGTGTTGGCTGTGAACATTTGCTGGACTTGCTGTGAGTTTTCTGTGGCGTGAGCAGCTCTCATGATCTCATGAGCTCTGACAGTGAGTCCTCAGTCTCTGCCAGCTCGCTTTCAACAATCCAGATTTGTGTGTCTGAGGAAGAGTGGGCCTGGAGTGGAATAACTCCGTCAACACACAACTTTCACTTCATGGCAGATATTACCTCCCTGGTTTCCGGCTTCCTCTTTTCTTGAGGCTTTATTGGGCTGTTCGGCCCTTTGTAGCATTATCTTAAATCTGTGTCAGTTTGTTTAACCATTACCAGATCATCTGGAGTCCTGAGTGAATGAGTTATTATCATGATGTTTGATGTGTGTCATGGCATAGATGACTGGATTTGAATTTAAAGGGATAGTTCACGCTAAAATGAGTGTGATGTTTATCTGCTGACCCCCAGGGCGTCCGAGATGTAGGTGTGTTTGTTTCTTCAGGAGAACACAAATGAAGATTTTTATATTTTAATGGGGTGTATTTCCATGAGAATAAAGACATCTCATCTAGTATTCCCAGCACCATTACTTTCCTCAAGTAAGGTCAAAATCCCGCCACAATCATAGATATATTTACGTAGATTCCTCATTCGACCAATCCGCAGGCACTAATGAGGACTATATGTTCACGCCGGGATTTTGATCTTACTCTACAAAAGTAATTTCTCTCAGTAACCGATGGTTTTGTGTCTTAAGACATCAACGTGTCTCCACGAGCCGCAGGGTTTAATATGGATTTGTATGTGTGTGTGTGTATTTTACTCTCATAGAAATACACCCCATTGACATGCATTATACGAGCAACGGTTGAGTTAAAAATCTTCATTTGTGTTCTCCTGAAGAAACAAACACACCTACATCTCGGACGCCCTGGGGTCAGCAGATAAACATCACACACTCATTTTAGCGTGAACTATCCCTTTAATATGTTCTTATTGGTGACATTTTCTTAGGGTAACCTTTTGATCACCAAAAACCAGGACACTATTTACTCAAAGATTCCTTATTAATTTCAATACATTTAAAGTATGCCTCTTCTGAATGGATAGGAAATTGTTATATTAGGGCAAGGACAGGACTCACAGGACATGTCCTGGGAAAACAGGACGTTTGGTCACCCTAATTATTATTATTATTACTAACAAATAATGTGTTAAATGAGCTTTTTTTAAAGAATCGGATATATGTGAAGCTTTAAATAATGTACATTTCACTTTTGTATTCATAATTTATGTATATTAGGGATTTAACGATACATGTATTCGACATTACATACAGTCAGTCAAACTGAACAGCGTCAGACACACAGAAAAGAAGAAATTGTATAAAGTTGTTATTTTTGTTTTGTTTCTGCGCACAAAAAGTATTCTCGTCACATTCACAACATTAAGGTTACTTCTGTGTACCGTTACACACCTGGTTTACATATTTGTTTGTTTAATTTATGTTTTTAATACATTTGAAGTATCTGTAATGCTCAGCACATCTGAATTGTAATATCCTTTACAGGAACTGCACTAGCATCCAAGGGCAATCATTTATCTAATCAGTTTGGTTTACAGTGTCTGCTAAATTAATGCATGTTGTTAACGGTTAGAGGTGTGTGTGTGTGTGTGTGTGTGTGTGCAGTACAAACACTAAGCAATATATCACAGTGCAATATGTGTACATGTACACAGCACAAAAGAGCTGCTAGATTCATGATGAATTGAATCACGCTTGTTGTTTATTTGTTTAATCACGATTCTTAACAGACAACTCAACAAAATAACGTGTAATTTACATTCTGACAAAATGCACATTTCTGCACTCTAATGAATGAATTATTTATTATAAAAAAATCGGGAATCGGGACAAATGAATGTTTCAATGATTCACACTTAAAGACTTTACTTGTTTCATTAGTGGATGAATAAATGAATCTCTTGAATGAATGATTTAATGACTCACTCATAAAGACTGTTTGTTTCATAAGTGGATGAATAAATGAATCTCTGGAATGAATCTTTCAAGGACTCACTCATAATAACTTTGCCTGTTTCATTAGTGGATGATCAAATGAATCTCTGGAATGAATGATTCAATGACTCACTCATAAAGACGTTGTTTGTTAATTTATTTTAATTTAATTTAAAGACTGGATGAATTTATTCATCCAGTCATTAATGGATGAATAAATTAATCTCTCGAATGAATGATTCAATGACTCAATCATAAAGACTTCACTTGTTTCATTAGTGGATGAAAACATGACTCTCTTGAATGAATGAATGAATGAATGAATGAATGAATGAATGAATGAATGAATGAATGAATGAATGAATGAATGAATGAATGAATGAACGTGTATTTGAATTTCCACTGTGATCGTCGGCTACTTTTGAAAGGTTTAAAAATCATAACCGTGCTTCTGTGTTATGAATAAAGTGGATAAATGTAACTTTAATGGGAAATTTTGCGTTGAATCCTTGTGCTAGTTCAATTTAATTAGTCTGAAGCATCAAATAAAAATATAGTGCTGATGCATTCATCTTGAAATATAACATTTGAATAATAAATAGTTTGTCATTGCTACATAACCACTACTGACAAAAATGCTCATCCCTAGTTTTGCGTTCTCCTGTGGTCATCTGGATGATTGAAGGAAGGAAACAACCTTTTAAACAACTTTCTAAAAAAAGACTTAATGCTCGTCATTGTCTGCATAACGTGGAATTTGCATATGTAAATCTGGGCTTTTGCAAATACCTCTTTTACTTGCAGTTTACGAAGCATGTAATGCATTTGGGGTCAGCTCTACAGGAAGTGTTATCCACAGAGAAACAAATGCTACAATTTCTTTTCCATTACTGCAGTCATTGTATTTATTATATTCCTGGAATCATTTCTTTGCCAATAAGGGACAAATAAACAATTTATAATCTCATATTTTAGTTAGGAAGTTTGCATTAAAATATAAGCATTTTGTTCCAAATTGATTCATGGTATATATATTATATTTAATAATAATCAAAAATGTTTCTTGAACAGCAAATCAGCATATTAGTGATTTCTGAAGGATCACATGAGTAAATTCAGCTTTGCTCACATAATTAAAATGCACTAAAAATGCCAGAAATGTACAGGAATTTGACAATAAATTACGGTAGTCAGAAATTGACAGTGAAATCAATGCATGCTGGGTAATTTTCTTACGAGTTACTGTTAATCAACAGCAGAATGATGCTGACGTCACTGTAACTTACTCTTGTTTTCCTGTGAGTTCACATGATAAAGTCGTCTTTGCCGCTGTAAGAAATGATATTGTTTAGTGCTGTAATTGTCCTGAAGTCACCATGATGGAGATCAGTGTTACATTAGCTCAGATCTTGGACCTTGTGTATTCATATTCAAATTTCTGATCTAGCCAAATCAGAAGTGTGACAAATTAAAACATTAGCAATCTAGAATATAAAGCAGCACAGATAAAACCTACAAGAATCAAGAAACTCCACAGCATGAACTATTCGTGCTGCACTGCATGCTGGGTACCTTCATAGTACAACCACACACACACACACACACTGTAGAATTACAGCATGATTACAGTATGAGTATGAAATACATTATAATAGAGTGGCGTTAAATACAAGAGAAGTCCTACTGTGAAAGTGATTTATTAACCTGGATTTTCACACTAATATTTTTAACATGATATATTCAGAAAGCAGTCATTTTAAATGGTAATCGTGTTAATACTACTGTTCTGGGTGGTTTCTAGAGTGTTAAGAAGCCACTGTGAAACTATAACTATACATAGACCAACAACATAAAGGATTACAAAAATATATCGCTGAGATTGTGCTGTGGTAATGGCCTCTAAATATTTAAAATGTCCTTACAGAGCAACAAGAAGGGCACTGACTTATTCAGAGAGTCGGAGAAACTGAGACGCAAGATCAAAACACTTTCTCTAGTCCCGTTTCATTCATTCAATATCATGTTCCACTTCTTCTTCTTCCCCAGACTTACAGAGCCCTGAACCGCTTCCTCTACTGCCTTTCTTCTTCCAAATGAAGGCCTGTTCACACCAAGAAAGAGAGCTATATTAGCATCCACACCGCTCTGTTCTTCTGAAAGAATGGTCCAGTCTTGCCCTCCGTCGCTTTAAATGCTCGAGCTCTTTCAAAGCAGGATGGATTCTGATTGGCTGTTAGTGTTGAGTCTCTGCTATTCTATTGCATTTAGGGCGATTTTTACAAATAAGTGTCATTATCGTCCTTGGTGTGAACGTGACTTTAGTCTTGACATTCATTGGAATGCCTTCATTCGGCTGCACTCTTACTCTTGGGCACAGAATAACAAATTGTTGTTTTTTTCATTTTAAGAATGAGCTAAATCGCTAACAAGCCATGGGGAAGAGACGACAAAAAGCTGATTGGCTGCACTCTAAAAAGTGCTGGGTTAAAAACAACCCAAGTTGGGTTAAAAATGGACAAACCCAGAAATTGGGTTGTTTGAACCCAGTAAATGGACCCATTCAAACAACCCAATTTCTGGGTTTGTCCATTTTTAACCCAACTTGGGTTGTTTTTAACCCAGCAATTTTTAGAGTGTGAGGAAACTACAGAAACTTTCACCGGAGACTACCCTGCAAACTGGGACAAAATAAACCAATTCTGCTAAATTAATGCATTGTTATTTACGGTTAGAGGTGTGTGTGTGTGTGTGTGTGTGTGTGTGAGCCTGTTTATGTGGTTTATGAGGACACAAATTTGTATAACTACATGGGTATTACACTGGTATTACACTATAAATGTGGTTTATGAGGACATATCAAATGTCCTCATAATTCAAATGGCCTTAAAAACATACTAAATGATGTTTTTTTGAGAAAGTAAAAATGCAGAATGTTTCCTGTGATGGGTAGGTTTAGGGGCAGGGGCTGTGTAAGGGGATAGAAAATACGGTTTGTACAGTATAAAAACCATTACGCCTATGGAGAGTCCCTGTAAACCACATAGACCAACGTGTGTGTGTGTGTGTGTGTGTGTGTGTGTGTGTGTGTGTGTGTGTGTGTGTGTGTGTGTGTGTGTGTGTGTGTGTGTGTGTGTGTGTGTGTGTGTGTGTGTGTGTGTGTGTGTGTGTGTGTGTGTGTGTGTGTGTGTGTGTGTGTGTGTGTGTGTGTGTGTGTGTGTGTGTGTGTGTGTGTGTGTGTGTGGTCCTAAAAAGCCCTACAAAAATCAGCGATGCACTGATATAAGAATGTTGGCCGGTGCCGATAATTCTTTATAATTGTATACCGATAACCGATATATTTGTTGATAAATCTAAATTCAGATGTTGATGTTACAAGTGATTCAAAAACCAAAAGTCTCACCATTACAATCCATTTCCCAAGCAACACAAACACAATTGTAATATTATAATTTTGTGAACATGTTTAGTTATTCCAGTAATTTCTCAGAGAGCAAATTGCAAATAATAGTTTTGGCAATCGTTTCTATACCAGCTATTATCCTGTGCACAAAGCAAGGTCTGTATTGCAGTGTTTTACTGAGTCTATTGTGGAAAAGCCTGACTGGCCTGCACAAACCCCACACTCTTAGAAGAAAAGGTTCTATATAGAGCCTTAAAGGGTTAAATCGGCGCTACGTATTTGGAACCACTAAAGGTTCCTTATTATAGAACCCTTTTTAAGTGCCAAAGGGATTCTTTCTTGTCATTATGGAACCTTTTTAGCATAAAAGGTTTTAAAAATTAGCATTTTGAGTCAACTCCAAAGAACCGTTTCTTCTAAGAGTGTGGACTTGAACTCGCTGAACAGCTTTGAGATGAATTGAATGGGAGCAAAACATCCTAAAGCATCAAACATCCCAGAGGAAGGCCTTCCCAGACGGACAGAAGCTGATCTAGCAGTGAAGGGAGGGATTGCTGAACACAGTCTTCTGTATAATGCCGTTGTAACTCAATCAAAACTCACTTTCGGACGTCCCTGACACTCACTCCGACTTGAAATGAGCCGAGAGTATTATCCTGTGACGCCAGTTTTTGCCAAGTGGGGCCAAAATGTATGTTTCTGATGTCTTGAAAGCATAAAGTCTGATATATAAAACCTATTGTAAATCTGATGGCAGTAGTACTGGAGTCAGTGGCAGGATTGATAATCGGTTAATTTTACACCGATCTCGAGCCTCTGAGTGAATTAAAGGGATAGTTCACCCAAAAAAGAAAATTGTCATCATTTACTCTCCATCAAGTTGTTCCAAACCTTTAAAAATCTGTTTGTTCTGCTGAACACAAAGGAAGATATTTGGAAGAACGTTTGTATATAAGGAGATCTTGGCCCCCATTCACTACCATAGTAGGTGGGAAAAAAATACTATGGTAGTGAATAAGGGCCAAGATCTGCTTGGACACAAATATTCTTCCTTTGTGTTCAGTAGAAGAAAGAAATTGATACAGGTTTGGAACAACTTGAGGGAGAGTACTTTTTTTTTGTTGAGTGAACTGTCCCTTTAAGGAAACCGTTCAGACTCAGGTATGTCCTCGAAGAACCATGAGCTGGTGATACAACCGATTGATTTTTATCATTTTTAAAGATGGCTTGATTAGTTTATTCACTTTATAAACATGTAAAACATCAGTTTCACATAATTTCTGGGTGCTTTAATAACAGAATTACATTTAAAGGTGCAGTGTGTAATATTTATGAGGCTGTATTGACATAAATGCATTATAATATGTTTTCAGAGGAGTTAAAGACCTTACATAATGAACCGTTATGTTTTCATTATCTTAGAATGAACTGTTTCTATCTACACAAACTGCGGGTCCCCTTACAGTGAAGTCGCCATTTTGTGCCACCATGTTTCTACAGTAGCCCTAAAGGGACAAACTGCTCTGCAGAGCGCTAGCTACTCTCTGCTGTCTCAGACAACATCTTTGTCCTGTGTGGGCCACCGTAGCTTCTCTATGTGCTTCGAAATGGAGGGGTGAGCGGTGGGCAGCTGCGGTTCACAACCTCACCACTAAATGCCACTAAAATTCACACACTGCACCTTTAATAAACAAACTAGTGAATATTTGAATCGTTAAAGGCACAATATGTAAGATTTTTTAAAATTAAAATATCAAAAAACCTCTAGAACAGCGTTAGATATTCTGTTGACTTGTGTACTTGCATATTAACAAATGTCTTCAAGAATGTTTAAATCCAGAGAAATAAGGGATTTTAACCAGGACACGGACCGATGACATCATACCCGCGTTACCCTCCGGTTTTATTTTGTAGTAACCATGGAAACACCAAAGCCGCTTTAATATCTGATGTGTTTTATTAGACAGGAGAGCAACTGTTTAGATCGCTGATGGACAGAAACTAGGGCTGGGCGATATGGCCAAAAAAAATCCCCTATTTTATTTTTACTTTTTATTTTTCACAAAAAATTCGATTTAACATTTAAATCGAATTTTTTTTTTCTTTTTTTTCTTTTTTTTTTTTTTCTTCCTCCTACTTAAAATCAATCTGCAGATAACAGAAATTGTTCAAAACAAGTTTTAACTTTATTTTGTTTAGGTAAAATATTTACGGCTTGGTAGCGTGAATTACCTTACCTAGTAAAATTAGCTTTTATTAACAGTAATGTGCAAAAAAAAGTATATGGAAAATTTTAATATTGTGCTCTTATTAAATATAGATTACCCTTGTTCTTCAATAATCTCACACTGAACTGACCGGCTGAATCGATTTCATAGTTCATGAAGACATGCAAGCAATTTAAAGATATGCTCAGTTTTTATTGCTGTTTTATAGCAGGCAAACTCTGCTCCAGTGATCTATCTGGTGCTTTAGTTTCTTTTTGAATGAACAGAATGAATGAACGTCTACTCTTATTTAAAGACACCAGCAAACTTCATGTTATAATTGTTGGTAACTTCATTGCCTTTGGTGTAGGCTTTTCTAGTGTTGTGAGCTCGGTTGTAACTGAAAATAAATACAGTAAACCCACACATTTGTGCAGTGGTAATTACATTGAACAGTGTTCCACATTTGGGTAACACTTTTTTTTTTTTTTTTTTACGTGGCCTTCCTACACATTACATGTAATAACTATAAATTATGCATAATTACATGCAACACCTTAAACCAAACCCTATTCCTAACCCTAACCCTATAGTAAGTGCATGCAGTTCTAATGTTACTCATTACTTGCATGGATAATAATTACACTTTAAGAACACCTTGAACATATTTTTACATATTTGTCAAGTTAGTTGTTTATTCATATTGAAATCAATGACATGACTCTCAATTTAGTTTTTGTAAAAAAATAAAAATAAAAAAAAGTATAAATATGTATGTATGTATGTATGTATGTATGTATGTATGTATGTGTGTATACATATATATGTATATGTATATGTATATGTATGTATATGTATATATATATATATATATATATATATATATATATATATATATATATATATATATATATATATATAATATATTTATATATATAATGTACACTATACACTATTTTGCCGAAAGTATTGGGACACCCCTCGTGGCAAGGCCACGTAAAATCACAGTGCACAGAAGTCACCAACTTTCAGTCAATTGCTCCAGACCTCTAAACTTCTGTGGCCTTCAGATAAGCTCAAGAACAGCGTATAGAGCTTCATGGAATGGGTTTCCATGGCCGAGCAGCTCATCCAAGCCTTACATCACCAAGAGCAATGCAAAGCGTGGGATGCAGTGGAGTAAAGCAGCCGCCACTGGACTCTAGAGCAGTGAGCGTGTTCTCTGAGCGACCAATCACGCTTCAGTCTGACAATCACATGGACGAGTCTGGGTTTGGTGGTTGCCAGGAGAACGGGACTTGCCTGACTGCATTGTGCGAAGGGTAAAGTTTGGTGGAGGGGGGATTATGGGGTGGGGTTGTTTTTCAGGGATTGGGCTTGGCCCTTTAGTTCCAGTGAAAGGCTCATAATGCTTCAGCATACCAAGACATTTTGGACAATTTCATGCACCCAAATTTGTGGGAACAGTTTGGGGACGGCCCCTTCCTGTCCCAGCATGACTGCGCTCCAGTGCACAAAGCGTCGGTCCATAAAGACATGGATGAGGAGTTTGGTGTGGAGGAACTTGACTGGCCTGCACAGAGTCCTGAGCTCAACCCGATAGAACAGCTTTGGGATGAATTAGAGCGGAGACTGAGAGCCAGGCCTTCTCGTCCAACATCAGTGCCTGACCTCACAAATGAGCTTCTAGAAGAATGGGCAAAAATATTAATATTATTGCTCTATTATATTTTAGTCTTTCTTTTAATAGCACAGTAAATATTGAGCTGCTCCAGCAGGGCTCAAACAGTCAGGAGTAATTTTAGTCTTTTGTTGTAACTTTTATATTGCAAAATTTATACAAAGGTTTTTCTAAACCATATGAAATAAACATTAATGCATAGAGTATGATTGTAAGAAATTGTTAAACCAGATTTTTCCTTATCTTTATTATGGACACTCTTACATGTCACTGACCCATAAATGGAAATGATTATACCGCAACACGAGACCAGGAAGAAATAATGGGTTCAGTTTGCGTACAGTGGATCCAGTTATACTCAATAAATTTTACAACTGTGACAATAAGTTACTTTGTGAACTTTGGCCTTATTTTTAGTCTTCTGATCGTGAGCTTGAAGGCGGTGGGATTCACCGTAACAGCAGGATTTCTTCATTTAAAATATGAACAGAAAGTGGATGTTGTTCGTCTCCAGGCGAGTCTGATAGGCGATGAGGGCGGTGACACGATGTGATGCGGGGAAGCTTGTAAGTCCACCGGTACATGTGGCGGTTGGCTTTGTAGTGATCTTGCTTTGACATGCCAATCCTGGACCCTGAGGCTGTTTCACTGCCAAACTGGTTTTGGGAGATGTGATGTGGGACTTGCACAAGAGGCACAATACACTTCTGGTGTCAGTGCTTCATCTCTTTTCATTTTTTCCCTTGAATGTGGCATTTTCAACAGCACATAGTGAATCGTAAGCATACAAAAATGTTGTGGCTGTATAATACAAATGTTAACCAGTATGAAAGATACCCCACCCATCCATCCCAGTTGTCCCTTTAAATCCAGTTCATCCCAAGAATGATTGACCTTTGAAGTTCTTGTCCAACTAAGGATTGAAGAAAAAGCATTTACAATATAGTGTAAACTAACAAAATAAGTGATTACCAGACCAGTAATAGAATGACTGGGCTTCATCTCTTTGAGCTGGTTGTGGGCTGATACTCTGTGATAAACCAGTCCAGGGTGACCTTCTAGTATTTGTAGTCATAGAATTTCTTTCTTTACTTTTAAACTGTGTAAATATGCCTTATTCTCGTCATGTCAGGAAGGACACACCTAACCCAAATAAATCTGACCCAAGTGTCACATTGACATTCCTCAAATGCAATAACTGCAATGATTTCCTTTACTTATCGAGGTGTAGTAAGCAAGACAGCTGACTTCAGGCTGTAAAACATCCTTAGTAGAAGATCAGTTACACTTGTCAAGAATTTACAGGATTAAAGAGTATTATTTTATAATACATTACTGTAGTCAGAAATTGAGTGAAATTAAATCAATGCATGCTGGGTAATTTTCTTATGAGTTGCTGTTAATCAACAGCAGAATGATGCTGACGTCACAGTAACTTACTCTTGTTTTCCTGTGAGTTCACATGATAAAGTCGTCTTTGCCGCTGTAAGAAATGATATTGTTTAGTGCTGTAATTGTCCTGAAGTCACCATGATGGAGATCAGTGTTACATTAGCTCAGATCTTGGACCTTGTGTATTCATTTTCAAATTTCTGATCTAACCAAGTCAGAAGTGTGACAAATTAAAATGTTTGTTAAAACAAGGACAAGCTAGAATATAAAATAAGCTAATTGACGGATTGTATTCTTAGCATTTCAAGAATACCGTCCGTCATGAAGATTTTCATGACGATTTGCCAGTATCTCATTTCAAATTCATTAGTGTATGAAGAACTGCTGAGATTTATCTTTAAAAGGTGTGACATCGTGCAACACACACTTTTTTCCCATCACCTAATGATGCGCAGACATCAATAGTTGATATGCAAAACACAACAATGGGGATACTCTACAATTAATAATTTAAAAAAGATAAATTCTGAACATTACCAAAAAAGAATCAAGAAACTTCACAGCATAATCTATTAATGCCGCACTGCATGCTGGGTACCTTCATAGTGTACACACACACACACACACACACACACACACACACACACACACACACACACACACACACACACACACACACACACACACATTGTAGAAATACAGTCCAATAGAGTGCCGTTAAATACAAGAGAAGTCCTACTGTAAAAAATCATGCGATTATTTACCTGGAATATACTGTCATTTAACACTGACAAGGTGGAAAATCTGTGAGATCATTAAAGACTGCATTCAATCTAAATCAGAGTTTTATGGCTTTTAGTCCATGTGTTTTAGTTTTAAAGCTAAATGTTTAAAGTCAAGATGCAACATAATCAAGCTCTCTGCTAGCAGTGTGTCTAATGCTAGAGTGCTACTTGTGATGAACTTTACACCGAAACTGAATCAACACTGAACTGACGTCAGCTGAACAACATCATTTTCCTGTTAGCACTTTAAAGCTGCTTTGAAACAATCTGTTGTATAAAGCACTATATAAATAAAGGTGACTTGACTTTCATTGGGACTTGGTGTTAGATACCAAAATAAAGCTTTTTGGAAGAAAAAAAACAGGTGAATGTAGCATAGACAGACACATGGCCGTGTGGAAAAGTTCCTCGTCCCCATTGTGAAGTATTGTGTGGATCTTTAATGCTGTGGGGCTAGTTTTCCTCCAAAGACCCTGACAACTTTAACCTCTTAAACTCCTAAAAACCCTGATGTCATCCAGTATATACTTTTACATTTTAAATATCTGTGGAGGAGCTCTGACCAAAACAAAATCTGTCCAATGCAAAATATATAGTGTGTGTTTTTAAAATATGTTGTATTTCAGACATTTGGAGATTTGCACCAGTCACTCCATTGTTGTCCTGGCTGTACTTTGGCTTGGTGTCATTCAGAAAGATTTGTGTTCATTCTGGTGTCTGAGTTAAATGATCTGGATAAAGCACCTCTCTGTGTTTTGCTCCATTTATCTTTCCCTCAGTAGTCATTAGTCTTCTAGTTCTCAGAAATTTGAAATATGTGAATAAATTCCTTGAATGTATACAAATATGCAATAAATCACTTGAGGAAATGTCTAAAACTCCTCAAAGGATGAAGCTTGTTACGGTATTGTGTCCCCATCCCCTGCTGGCCTTACATTTATCTGATTTTACCCGATAGAGGAACTGTACACATAAATGGTTACAAATGCAATTAGCCTAGACTTTGCTGAGCATATGTTTAAATGTCATTTAGTATTTGAATGTACAGTAATTACTAATTTATAAAGCATTAGGCAAGAGACCACTCAACATAATAATCAATTTTTTCCAGAGCTGTATAAGGAATAATTGTCAACGGTCTGTTGAATTATTAGAAAATAATCCACACCTCAGGTGGTATAATGCTGATAATGTTACACCTCATGTGTGCATTATTTTCTAATAATTCAATGGACCAAAGCCAATTATTCCACTTATACTATGGTTACCAAAACTCAAAACACTGTTCAGATAATGTGTTTCAAGACATTTGTCAGGTTTTTGTCCTTAAAATGCCCTTGTGTGCAGGACTAATTTCTTGCGCATCTCATCCTATTAGAGCTAATGATGGCGGTTTGAGCTATTGATGGCAGACTAATCCAGTTATTAGAGCGACTGAGAGAGATTAAGTGTGTGTGAATTACCTGAGTCTGTGTCTTAACAGTGTTCTCTACTTACAGCATCTCCACTCTAAGTTTATCTGCTTCAAGAACAGCACTATTACCTCACTGAGAAATTCATGTAGCTTTTAATTTGCTAATCAAATTAGGGATGCACCGAATCCAGATTTTTGAGGTTCGGCCGAATACCGAATCCACTGGTTAAGATTCTGCCGAATCCGAAACCGAATACCGAATCCAACTCCCATCCTCAGTCCATTATCACAGTAAACACATTAATGACATAAACAACGTCCACAGCAGTGTATTTTTAATTTAATTTTAATTTAAAAAAAAGCAACATTATGCCAGGATGACTGTGCCGTATTGCTGTCTGTAGATTCCTTCATGCACAACTCTTTTTCTCTTGGATGGGAAGTTCGGTTCTTTTCCGCGAAATGATTCTTTCGGATAGTTCGTTTCAATGAACCGGTAAAAAAAAAAACGGAATTCAAACACATTCATCTAAAGTATTTGTAATCAAAACTTAGTATAGTAATAATGATTATTGTAATCATCGTCACCTTGGATACGTTTTTTAATTCATGTTTTGCAAAAGTACTCAATACAGCCGCTTTCGTGCAAACACTGATGTTTTACACAGATTAAATAAACTTACATATACATAACATAAACTAACGCAAATCCTTGGTTCACCCGTGCTCATGTATTATCAGCATCAGTTTTCCGAGAGAAACAGCAGCCGTCCCACTCCGAGAGTTCAGTTCTGTTCAAGGCGACGCTATCACGCATGCAGTAACTCAGCTCACCGGCTCTCACAGCAAAACATGTCTCAGTTCAGTGAACGGTTGGAGTTACAACATTTACTTCAAGATATTAGTTTATTTCTAGTCTGAGGGACTGTCACTCATGTCAGAAAGTGAGTAACTATAGTAACTTGTGGGATCAGCGCTGATTTGAGACTTTTTTTTTTTTTTTTTTTTTTTTTTTAATTCAATATTATAAAACATTACAATATTAACACATTACATATAGACATGGAAAAAAGAAAAAGACAAAAAAAAAGACAAAGATACAGACACAAAAAAGCTGCCAGGGTAACATAAAGAACTTACACCTTAAGAGGACAAGAAGGCTGAATATAGAGATACAGTTTTAATTGCTTTGGGATTAACAGAGCTTTGGATAGTTTCCATATACTTCTCTAGATCATCTTTGAATAGAGAAAAGAGAGGTTTAGAGCCAGAAAATTTTTGTTTATGAATGTGGAATTTAGCTAGTAAGAAACACAAATTAATTATGTAATATTTCCCTATGTTCTCTTTTGAGTAGTCAAATAAACCAAAGAAAACGTCTTTAAAACAGAAAGAAAAGTCACTCACAAAATAAGATTGAATAAACATTAACAAATCTGACCAAAATTTCTCTGTGTGGGAACATTTCCAAAACAAGTGAATGACATCTTCCTCAGAAGAGTGACAGAAACTGCAATCCACTTCAATGTCTGACTTATATTTACTGAGATTAACTTTGGTTGGGTAACATTTGTGAATTAATTTAAATGTTATTTCTTTTACTTTATTAGTAAGCAGATACTTATGAGACAAAGACCATACTTTCTCCCACTGTAAATTCTCTACAATATTATTCCAGTATGGTATTATATAAGGAATTGTTATTATCTCTCTCTGGAAGAGAGCTCTGATTTTATCATTCTTTTTTTGTTGCTCTACAGAAAAGCATACATTTCCGACCATTGTGTCAGTTACGTTTAAAGAGTAAGTACATGGCCATGGAAATGCAGAACCTTGCAGAAGAAAACACACTCCAGAGGGAATAGCATTGAAGACAACAGCATATTCATTAGCAGTTATAGGAATGTTATATTTCTGTAAGAAATCTGAATAATTATAAAGTCTGCCCTGTGAGTTAAAAAGCTGTCCAACTAAAAGAAGGTCATTTTTGAACCAGTTGTCAAAGAAAAGTGATTTATTCTTGTAGAGAATATCCTTATTGTTCCATAGGTAATATCTGTGTGGAGAAAAGTTGTGTTTGTACATTAGGGACCATGCCAAGAGCATCTGCTTATGGAAATTAGAAAGTTTGATAGGGATCTTTGTAACATTGTAGTTACAGAGTAGAAGAAAATTCAGGCCGCCAACTTTCGAGAAAATATAGTTGGGGATAATGTTCCAAAGTGAAGAGGGATTATTAAGGAAATTTCTAAGCCAATTAATTTTAAAAGTGTTGTTTAAGGTAGTAAAATCAAAAAAATCCAATCCCCCCTGTTTCAATGGATTCATTATTACTGATTTTCTAATAAAGTGGGTTTTATTTTTCCAAACAAAATTATTTAACATGCTATCAACCTTTTTTAAAGTTACTTTATCAACCTCCAAGGAGAGAGCCGCCGCTGATTTGAGACGCGAAACGTTTAGAGCGATTCAGTCCGATTTGGTGAACTTGGTCAACCGGATCACTAAAAAGATCCGGTTAAAAAGAACGATTCGTTCGCGAACCGGACATCCAGCGGCTATCGTTTAGGGTTTCATGCTACCACGAGAGAAATCGGCATTGCAAATTGAACATATAGCTCGACTTGAATTGCCTTCTTGTGACTGAAAGTACTGCCAAACACATTTTCTGTTCAAGAGTTCAATTTTCGTTTTCTCACAGCCTACTGCATTCAAACGGTCCACCTAGTAAACACGTTGCCATAATCAACCGCGGCATCATGTTCGACCAGTATCGCGTAGTGGAAGCGGGTTCGGTTCGGTGGAAAAAAATCAGAAACCGAACCCAGTCAAAAAGCCCAATATTCGGCCGAATCCTGAATTCGGTGCATCCCTAAATAAAATGCTATTTTGTGGCAAAAACATGGAGATAATTTGTCATTTTTATCCTAGTGCTTACTATATTTATTTGCTTGTTCAGTGTCACAGTGGGTTTTGGTTCTTTTGCTGTTGTGTTCTGTAAGGAGCTTTTGAAATAACTGAAATCATTTGGTGTAGTGATATGGAGCTGTAATGTGGTCAAGACCTGCTGGAACTACTTTAGCCGTGCATTTCCCTGAAAATAATGGCACACCTTTGAACGTTTGTCAACCAATCAGATTCAAGCATTCAACAGCCCTGTAGTAAATTAACCAGAGGGAAACTAACACGTTCGGTTCTTCTTCCTCAGCGGTGAAATGGATGATGGAAAGCCGGTGTGGGCGCCCCACCCTACGGATGGGTTCCAACTGGGCAGAATTATCGACATCAGTGCCGATAGTCTGACCATCGAACCTCTCAACCAGAAAGGGAAGGTGAGGACGAGCTTTTGCAGAAATACACAGTGCCATGTTTAAAGCCGAAACATGCTGCGTGCAAGTACATGAACACACATGCTTCCAATTACACAAGCTCTCTTTATACATTTTTGCATTTATTATGTATCAGAAAATGCAATTCATTATCCAATGGAAGTACACACTTTCATCCTTAAATGAAAGCTGAGCATAAAACACTCTTAAAGCTCTAGAAAGTTCAGGAATGGGTTGTAACCCCTTCAAATTCCCCAGATCTCAATCCAATTGAGCATCCGTGGGATGAGCTGAACAAGTAAGTCCGATCCATTTAGGTCCCACCTCGCAACTTACAGGACTTAAAGGATCTACTGCTAACATATTGGTGCCAGATACCACAGCACACCTTCAGGGGTCTAGTGGAGTCCATGCCTCAACAGGTCAGGGCTGTTTTGGTGGCAAAAGGGGGATCAACACAATTTTAGGTCATAATGTTATGCCTGATCAGTGTATATCTGTTCTCAAAATAAGCTCATGCTCCTCTCGTCACATGATGGTAACCCTCCAAAAAACCAACATAATACAAACTCTTCTAAACTTAGCAGATCAAATTATTAAACTCTACTAAATCTCCCACTTAACATTTATTAAAAAAACATTGTAACGCTTAATTTTAGCTTTTACTCTCCCTTTTGAGTGCCATGACAAAGCATGCTGGGAAATATAAATCCCAGCCCAGTTTCTGTTAAATTTAAGTTTGTCTAAATTAAAAGTAACTAGTTCATAAAAAAACACAATGAAACCATTCAGATTACTTGAAATAAGTCAAAATAAGTTTTGTGAACTCAAAAGAAAGAGTTCTAAATACTCATAAAAGTTAATTTGATTGAACTTAAGTTTACCGAGGCAAGGAAAGTTTATTTATATAGCACATTTCATACAAAATGGCAGTTCAAAGTGCTTTAAAGGTGCCCTAGAATGAAAAATTGAATGAACCTTGCCATAGTTAAATAACAAGAGTTCGGTACATGGACATCACATACAGTGAGTCTCGAACATCATTGCCTCCTCCTTCACATGTAAATCTTGTTTGTGAAAATCACTACGGAAAAACAGGCTATTTTCAACTGTGACACAATCGCTGAGATCCTTAATATGTACGCCCCCAACATTTGCATGTCAGCCCATGTTCATTTTCAGGCGGAACGGTGCAGTGCGCAGCCGTCGGGAGTTCAGCAGATAAACAAGCCTCACGCGACGATAGCGAAAACGGCAGATCATCACAGATGTCGTGTTCCAGGCTGTGCAGGGGACGTGAGGACTTTTCATAGCCTTCCCACAGATAAACAATGTCAACAGTCATGGTTGATTTACAATCGGCTACCGCAACAATTTAATTCAAAGTTGTTCGTTTGCTCGGCCCATTTCACCACGGAGTGTTTTTCTAACCTGGGGCAATATAGCAGGATTCGCTCAGCGTCTGATACTGGAGAAAGGGACCGTATTCCTGCAAGCAGTAAGTAGTGATTGTATCCACTTATTGACAGTCAAACCCATTTCGGATTAAATTGAAAGTTTCTTAGTAAGATAACATTACGATAATATCCCCTGTGTTGTCTAGATGAAAAGATGCTATTAAAATAACAATTGGAAACTCCAAGTAGCTCACATAACAGTTTGTCAAATGATTATTTCCTGCCAGTGTTGTCATAAAATACATCAGTAGATACGTATGTCGATCCCTTTTGACGGATTGAAATCTAAATTAGCCTGTATTTCATCATTAAAACATAACTCAGAAACTAACTACGTTTACTACTACTGTTTAGTTGCTAACAGATCGCTCAGTTGATCATTGTAGCTAACGTCACCTTTTCCACCATCTAAGTTGAAACGATTGTCATTTGACAAGGCTTCTAGTCAATTTGTTAAATAAATATACATTTTTGAGATTCGAAGTATGATTTTTTTGCAGCGGATGAGTAGTGAACATGACACTGACTCTTGTGGCTTCTACATTACTTTGTTTGGCTAAATAAATCGACTTTTAAATAATTAACTCTACTGTCAAACTGTAACGTTACTGTACAAACAACATATTTATGCGCTACCCAGTTTGTGATTCAAAGTTGAGAAGCTATCATTGTAAAATCATTGCCATGACAGATGGTATAGATGTGCTGTCATTGAGCTGCATTGGAGTGAAACAGCCAATCAGAGCAGAGCTCAACATTAATATTCATGACCCTTCCAAATGAGGCAAAAACAGAGCATTACATCCTAGGGACAATTTATAGGGTTGTAAATGGACCTGTAAACTGTATCTGGACCATTTTTGCCCTTAAATAAGCCACATACCCTCTATGTAGATATCAGAGAACAATTTAACGTATTGTTTCAAATCATTCTAGGGCACCTTTAAACATGCATAAGAATAAGAATACCATGTGTAAGAATTCAAAATAAAAACAAATTAATTATTTTGAGCATTAGGGTCTACAATGTGTCTTTTTAACTAAATGATGTCATAAGAAAAATCAGTAATGATTACATTTGTTTTACAAAACTTACTTCATTTCAAGGCGGTCGTTAAATGACTGTAAGGGTGAAGAGAAACCACAGTTCGAGAGAAAACACAGACAGACGTGACTTATAGTTCGGTGGAAATTAAACTGCTCACTCTCTTACTGGTTGGCAAGGCACATCGGTGAAAATCTCATTAAAAACCACATTCCAAAGGGAAAGATCTGTTGATTTGAAAGGGTTGACTTTTAGTCAAATGTTTCAAAGGAACTGCTAATATGATCTCATAATGAGCTACTTCCATTTCTCATCATGTTTTTGCACAGATTCGTTGCAGAAGCAGCAGAATCCTTTAAAATCTATGGCTGAATGCTTCTGTTTTCAGAACTGCATCCTGTTGCCCATATGGAGTCCGGCCCTCTCTGGAGCTTTACACACAATACAGTAGCAATAACTCTGTGTGTGTGTGTGTGTGTGTCACGTTTGACAACTAGAAGACAGCGTGTTGTGTGCAGCATTACATCTAGCCCATGTGATTTGTGTGAAGTGTGATGTCGCCGGGCTGTGAAAGCACAATGGGCAGTCTGTTCACACGCTACTGTGTGTGTGTGTGTGTGTGTGTGTGTGTGTGTGTGTGTGTGTGTGTGTGTGTGTGTGTGTGTGTGTGTGTGTGTGTGTGTGTGTGTGTGTGTGTGTGTGTGTGTGTGTGTGTGTGTGTGTGTGTGTGTGTGTGTGTGTGTGTGTGTAAAACACACTACTGTCTGATATCAGAACAGAAGCATGGAGGTGGAATACATAAAGTGGGAACTGTAGTTAATTGGTTGTAGTTGTGTTTGCCAAGGCAAGCATCAATATTGCTTTCAGACACTACGTGTTAAAGCGATAGTTCACTCAAAAATTCAAGTTCTGAAATCATTTACTAAACCCTCTTGTCGTTCCAAACCCGTAACACAAATGCCTCCATTGAAAGTCTGAAATTTTGACCCTTTGAAAAAATTCAAAAAGTGGTAGTAAAAATAATCCAGATTTTACTCATCCTTCCCTCGGGTCATTTTGACCCGAAACTCATTTTAAAATTTTTACATGATTTTATGTCGTAAGACAGTGCCCAGATTTCATAACCACAATAAGATTTCACTTCTACTGTTAATGAAGTGTTGCTAGGCTGCATGGTTTTCACTATGGGATGGATAGCATAATTGTTGTATAATTCAGATGGGCTACAGGTTATTTTTATGGTATGCCAAAAGTGTTTATTTTTTTTAAATAAACACTTTTAGTGATCTTTAGTACATTTGTACCAGTGTTAAATATTTTTGTTAAAGTTTCATTTATATTGATTTTGTTATTTTTGTAATATAGTTTTGTAAAGTCAATTTTGTTATAAAACCACTTTAAACCGTTTGCCATTTGCAATGTTTACTATATAAACTTTTTTTTTTTTTTTACCAGTTAGGGTCAGAGATTCACAAACATCATAACTATTAATTATAATAATTGTATTAGGAACCCACAACAATCTAAAAACAAAACAAAACATGCAAAAATGTTTTGTTCCCCCCCTTTTTTAAATTCAAAGACAATAACAAGTGAGATTTCAATGATATTTGACCATTGAACTAGGAAATGTCCATTTCAGAAATCTGGTCACCTTAGTTTATGTGGCAAACTTATAATATCCTCTACAATGTCTTTTATGAACTTTTTGAATCATCAATATCTTGATTTTGTGTATTGAAAATAAATGAAAGATTGGGACAGTTGGAACAACGTCAGCATGATGTAACTAATCCTGCACCATTTGTGCTTTTAGAAATAAATAACACTTCAAATTGAGCAGCATGTCGAAGAGAGATGTGCTATTGTTTTTCTCTGTCATTCAGAATAGTCTTACATGCAGCTAGCAACACCTTAGAAACAGGCAAGAAACCCATAGCAATTGGTAGCAACATGCTAAAAAAACACTCTGAACACCCAAAATCAATATGTTAATAAACACTCTCAACATCTTCACAACTGCATATCTAGAGTTGCCTAACAACACCCTGTTACAACACAACTCAACTCCCTACACAACTCCCTAGCAACACCCTGCCAACCCTACACAACTCCCTAGCAACACCCTGTCAACCCTACACAACTCCCTAGCTACACCCTATCAACCCTACACAACTCCCTAGCAACACCCTGTCAACCCTACACAACTCCCTAGCAACACCCTGTCAACTCTCCACAACTCCCTAGCAACACCCTCTCAACCCTCCACAACTCCCTAGCAACACCCTGTCAACCCTCCACAACTCCCTAGCAACACCCTCTCAACCCTATACATCTCCCTAGCAACACCCTCTCAACCCTCCACAACTCCCTAGCAACACCCTCTCAACCCTCTCAACTCCCTAGCAACACCCTGTCAACCCTCCACAACTCCCTGGCAACACCCTCTCAACCCTCCACAACTCCATAGCAACACCCTGTCAACCCTCCACAACTCCCTGGCAACACCCTCTCAACCCTACACAACTCCCTAGCAACACCCTCTCAACCATAGCAACACCCTCTCAACCCTACACAACTCCATAGCCACACCCTCTCAACCCTACACAACACCCTGTCAACCCTACACAACTCCATAGCAACACCCTGTCAACCCTACACAACTCCCTCTCAACCCTACACAACTCCATAGCAACACCCTCTCAACCCTACACAACTCCATAGCAACACCCTCTCTACCCTAGCAACACCCTCTCAACCCTCCACAACTCCATAACAACACCTTCTCAACCCTACACAACTCCATAGCAACACCCTGTCAACCCTCCACAACTTCCTAGCAACACCCTCTCAACCCTCACAACTCCCTAGCAACACCGTAGTTTTATGATTCCAAATACCACTCACGTTTTTTTGTTCTCTAACCTTTAATGCAAGCAGAGAGCTGTATGTGCATGTGAGAGTTTAGGCGTTTAGTGTGCCGTACGGTTAGTGATGATAAAGCTGTTTCTCTGTTCCAGAACTTTCAAGCTTCTGTCAATCAAGTCTTCCCTGCTGAAGATGATGTCAACAAACATGTGGAGGACAACTGTGAGTGTCAATGTGTTTGAGATCTACACATGAGTCATGTGTTGGGTAAAATTACAGTGTTCACTAATGGGTGTGTGTGTGTGTGTTTGTGTGTGTGTGTGTGTGTGTGTGTGTGTGTGTGTGTTACAGGCTCGCTGATGTACTTGAACGAAGCCACGCTTCTAAATAATGTCCGTGTGCGCTACAGTAAAGATAAGATTTATGTAAGTATATTCTTTGTTGCATTGTAGACACTATCCTTTATGTTCTGTAGTTCCCCTGCACTCTTAACACCTCTACTGCCGTCCCTCTTTTTGGGGAATAGACGTGAAAATGCGCCATCCAAACTTAAATGTCTGTAATTCAAGAATGCTTTGGAATATAGACCGAAGTTTGGTCATGTTTTAAAGAAGACACTCAGCAGATAATTTAAAAAAAATGAAAAGTGTAAAAAAGTTATGGAAGTTTACATTTACTGTAACTCAAATGTACTGTACTAAGTATTTGTATTTTATATAAAATATATATTTCACAAAGTATTTTTACTCTAAAATTACTATCAAATCAAAGCCATATGTCTAACCAAGTTGTGTTCCAAATTTGAAGTTGAAGTTTTTTTAAACCTTTATTTAACCAAGCAAGTTACTTAAGAGCAAGTTCTTATTTTCATCAGCAGCCTGGTGGGAGGTTGAGATCTCCTGAGAGACATTCAAACATGTTCTGCAGTACACATATATACATTATTTAATACACTTACATGCTGTAATAAAAACACTCCCTAGTAGTTTTTTGAACGCGGACATTGAATTATATGATTCCAATTTCAGAGACTTTTGTAGTAAATTCCAGTCATTAGGAGCAGCAAAACAAAAAGCTGAACGGCCATAAGCGGTTTTCTTTTTTGGGATAGTTAAAAGAATATGATGAGATGACCTGGTTGTATATGTACTAATGCGAGGTAGTAGCAACTCTTGAAGATATTTGGGTAATAAACCTAACAGGACTTTATAAATGATAACACACCAGTGTATTTCCCAGCTTATGTGTAATGATGTCCAACAGTTCACTCTGTAAGGTGCATTGGGAATCAATCGAATGGCTGTATGGTACATTACACCTAATTGTTCAAGAGTCCCTTTAGGAGCATTCCTATAAACTACGCCTCTTACAATATTTACTTTAACTCCTTTATAAAAGTGAAGTTCCTATGAGATTTTGTTTAGGCATCATACCAAAAATTGCCACCTGGTGAAACCCATATTCCATTAAAATGAATACATTTCTATCCAAAACAGACACCAAATATGAAACCTTGAGACTCAGACCTGTCCGGGAATGTGTTTTCTCAAGATTACAAAGGGTTTTTATTCTAAAGTACCTAAAATAAATGTTGTAATATGAAACCTGACACCGCCCACTAGGGGGAGGAGCACGCTAGAAGAGTTTTCTACGGTGATGATATTAAGAAATAATGAGCAGCAAATCCTCATATGAGAATGATTTCTGAAGGATCATGTGACACTGAAGACTGGAGTAATGATGATGAATTCAGCTTTGATCACAGGAATAAATTACATTTTAAAATATATTACAATAGAAAACTGATATTTTTTGGTTTGATATTTTTAGCTGGATGTCAGTAAGAATGGAGACAATTCCTCCTATAACCCTAAAAGATGTCTTCTTCTTTAAGTGTGATCTGAGATCATCCTCTGATATTGTACATTTTGTTTTATTGATGGGTAAATATCATATCCACACTTGTAAATGGAAAACATGTAAGCCCTAATTTAATATTTTTCTGAGTTTGCTAAAATGTTTCAGAGTTTCAAATGCTTTAAGAAACATAATCGAAAGTCTGAAACACTGTGTCTCTTTGTTAAAATATTTATTATTTTAGGTTGTTTTTTTTTTAAATGTTTTTCGTCAACTTTTATGTCTCAACCCTTGCTCCTTGGGACTTTTTTTTTTTCTTTCTTTCTGGTTTTCTTTGCTAATTTAAACTCTGTTTGTGTCCCAAAGGAAGTGTCTTACATAGTTGGTTGTTCCCTGTCTTATGTATATATTGCAAGAAAGAAAAAGAAAACTGATATTTTAAATGGTTTAATATTTCACATTTTTCCTGTTATTTATTCTGTATTTAGATCAAATAATAATAACACCTCTTTCAAAAACATTAATAAAACCATGATGAAGTAGTGCACATTAAAAACGCAGTTCACACACTTCCGTGATTTCTGAAATTCCTAAAATTCATTTTGACTTAGAATTATTAGTATTTGAAAAAGGTTGTCTGCGCTCTGCATTCATTGGTTCCTTTCTTGATGCCCATGTTACTTTGTTTTCCAGACGTTTGTTGCCAACATCCTGATTGCTGTGAATCCATATTGTGACCTTCCCAAGCTGTATTCAGCAGAGAGCATTCAGCAGTACCGCGGCCGATCTCTGGGCACTCTGCCACCGCACGTCTATGCAATCGGTGAGCGTGACTGTGGGCAAACATGATACATTTCATGCAAAGGAAGTGATTTTAAAGGGTCAGTTCACCCAAAAATGAAATGTCTGTCATTAACTCCTCCTCCTAATGTCGTTTCACACCCGTAAGACCTCCGTTCATCTTCACACACAGTTTAAGATATTTTATATTTAGTCCGAAAGCTTTTCTGTTCCTCCATTGAATGTATGTGACGCTGCTGACGTCTTATCTTTTGCGCAGTGTATTCAGGTTCAAATAAATATAGCTAAGCAAAAAAATGCAAGTCTTCCTCTGTGGGGAAATCCCTAGACATATTTGCGAAGGTTGTTTTGTTTACAGCGTGCGTCTCCTCAGACTATAAAGAAGCTCGGACGGACCAGATAACACGTCAGCAGCTGAAAACAGACCCGGAAGAGAAGACAATGCTGAATAAAGTCGTAGTTTTTGTTATTTTTGGACCCAAATGTATTTTGGATGCTTCAAGAGACTCTAATTAACCCACTGATGTCTCATATGGACTACTGTGATGATGTTTTTATTCCCTTTCTGGACATGGACAGTATAGTGTGCATACACTTGCATACGCTCTCGGACTAAATATAAAATATCTTAAACTGTGTGTGAAGATGAACGGAGGTCTTACGGGTGTGGAGCGACATTAGGGAGAGGAGTTAATGACAGACATTTCATTTTTGGGTGAACTAACCCTTTAAAGTGACACTATTGTGCTATTTTAAAGGTTCCTAGATCAGGTTTATATGCAATCAAGGTCAAAAAACACTTGATTTTCTCATTATGTACATTGCAACATCATTTTTGTTCTCGCAGTGTCTGAAACCGTTCGATCAAAGGGTTCAGTCAAAGGGTTCAGTCTCTCTCCGCCTTTCTGAGGGCCTACTCTACTGTGATTGGTCAGATTGCCTAGTCTGTTGTGATTGGTTGACTGCTTATAGCTTGTGTCAGAATCAAACCGCTTATAACCACATGTAAATTTCCGATCTGGAGGCTTTCTCAGCACTTGATACGAACAGTAACAATGGCTTCGGTTTTACCATATTAATTGCAGTGCAAATCTTCATCCTCTTGAAGATCATGCAAAGTGTGTTTGCTTTCGTAGCGAATCAAATCTTCCAGTCTCGGACAAAGCTAGTGTTAGAGGGTCAAAGTAGATGTTGTTCCTGGGCAGTCAATGAAGACATTAGGTTGGTATTATGCTAATGTGTTAAATTTACATAGGTTTGTAACAGGAAGTGAGACTGGAATTAGTCATTTCAGCTCATCATAATCGATTGTTTCTTTTAGGAGACAATATATTTATTCGTTGTGCATATCTTACATTAACATTTATGCATTTAGCAGACGCTTTTATCCAAAGCGACTTACAACTGAGGAGTACAGGAAGCGATCCGTCAAGAAGAGGCAAAGAAATGCAAAAAGTGCCCTAAATAGCAAGATTTGTACACTGCTCAGAGTAGCAAAAACCAGAAAAAGGGAAGGAAAAAAAGAAAAAGTAGTGGAGGAAGAGTTTAGAGGTTGTTTGGTTTTTTTTTATTTCTTTGAAACTTTTTCACAAACAGCCGTATTACACATGAAAGAGAATATTGGAAAAAGCTTAATATGGGCACTTTAAGGCTTCTCTGTAATGTACACAAAATGTATACTATTAGTTGGAATAAATTTGTAAATTCGTTAAACTCATACCTTTTATTTGTTGTGTTTAGCGGATAAAGCTTATCGAGACATGAAGGTGTTGAAGATGAGTCAGTCCATCATTGTGTCGGGAGAGTCGGGAGCTGGAAAAACCGAAAACACCAAGTTTGTTCTCAGGTAGAGGAAGGTCTCATTTATATATTAATAAAACATCTAGAATACAGTGAAGATATGCATTTCTACAGAACACTCAAATCCTGTGATTTTTACAGTAAATGTGATACTCACAGGTTACTCTCTCTTTACACAGGTACTTAACTACATCTTACGGTACAGGTCAAGACATTGATGAAAGAATAGTCGAAGGTATACTCGAATGACTTGACCATTACTCCATTATACTTTAACTAATGTAAAGCCGGGTGCACACTGTGCGATTTATAATAGTCCTTTACGAGTGTTTCTTGTCAGACTGTACGAACACGATCGGCGCTTTAAGCTCTGTAAGTTCTCCGTTGTCATTAATGCCACGATAGTCAAGGCGTTAAAAACAGACGCACACAAGAAAACTCGTCCAGAGTTTTATATCATCAGTCAATGACGGTGAGCTGCATTACACGCGGGATTGAAATTGTGGCTACAAAGACATCTCTTTTGGTCATTGTGTGTCTTGAAAAATGAAGATAATTTGTCGATCGTCGTAGGAGAAGTCACATTGCAGGATTGTGCGGCAAATCTTCTGACACGAATTTCGTCTGAGGTAAAATTTGATCGCAGCGCTCATTAATCGGCTGCCGGTGAACAAACACTTCAGATTTTAGCCGAGGATCAGAGGAATCTTTTAGGATTTGCTGAATTTGTCTCAGACGGCCAAATCGTGGCCAAAATCGCACAGTGTGCACCCGGCTTAAGTAATAGAAAATATGATGAAGAAACAAATGTTTTCTATCACTCTATTCTAGCAAACCCACTTCTCGAGGCATTCGGGAATGCCAAAACTGTCCGAAACAACAACAGCAGTCGCTTTGGGAAATTTGTGGAGATTCACTTTAATGAAAAGGTTTGTCTTGTACAAAAGTCTCACTATAAACAGACAATTGCAATAACTTGTAGCAAGGCCGTAACCATGTCTTCTGCTGCCTTCATGTGCTATCAGAATTATCGTAAATACGAGTGTCCGAGGTAAAAATTGCACATGAACGCCCTCTGGTGTCGTGTTTACCACTGGGAAGCTCGGAAACAATTTTGATAACCAAGTTCCCGAGATCCGCCAACCGTTAAAAATGGCGGATGGGAGCGGAATTTCTGCTGTGGCAGGTGTTTTATTAGCTTTTTTTCACAATAGTTTCATTGTCTTGTTGTTAAAGTAGTTCATATTTACATAAATTAATAATCATTTTAATCATATTGTGTATTTTAAACACATTGAACCACTATTCCAGAATAGTGAGCAAGCTGACTATCTCGATAGTGTGGTAAAAGTATACAATATGATCATGTATGGCTGAAAACTATTACCATTTTAGTCTTTAAGCAGCCTTTATTGTCTTCATTATGCCTTTATTGTGAATGTGATTATAAACGCTATGCTTTCGTGTTGTGCTGCTGTGTTTGCCTGTGATTATATGATTATCCGGGACCGGGAAATGACTGAAATGGTTAAAGTGTTAAAATAACATTTTGCCAAGACGCACAAAAGTATGAACCTGGCGTCCTCCATTCTTTCCGACAACAAAGCGCCTGAACACAACAAGCTCGTAATCACGACTCCTGAAGTGGGAAGTGGGAAACTTCCGACAGCACGTGAAGGCGGCTTTAGACCCAATTTTTTAGGGGTTTTTTTTGCGTAAGGGAAGGGGTATTGGTGTTATTGCTTTATTTAAAGGAATTAAATTATTAAAGGATTAAAAGGGATTTAAGGAATTAAAGAAAAATAAATAAGAAGGGTAAAAGTTCCAGATCTATTGAAGTAAAATATTTGCAAATAATATATGATATATATTTTAAAATATGCACACATTCACTCTTATTTTCCTCTGCCTGATATGTAAAAATGCAAACAATTTCTTGTCTCATCAAATTCAGTTTTTTGAGATTTGCATAAATAATGTCATAATTTAAATTCAAAACTGTGAAATTTCAATGTCAAGTAGTTTGTATCACTTGATTATTACTGTTGCTGAAAAAATTATTTGTCGTAAAATGGTTACGAGCAGCATCAAGAACATCAAATATTGGGGAGACAATTTGGCAAATTGTAATCATTCGGGGGGACTTGACCCACTCAATGTCTATATATTGTATATAATGTCTGTGGTGGTTACGGACCTGCCTTGTAGATAGCAATGGTTTAGTGTATGGCTGAGTTTGTTGTCCGCTTAATAAGTATTGATGCAAATGTATGAATTTGTTTGCCGTTTCATTGAATGCAGTGCTGATTTGTGTTCCAGAATGCAGTAGTAGGTGGTTTTGTGTCCCATTACCTGTTGGAGAAGTCCCGTATCTGCACACAGGGTCAGGAGGAGAGGAACTATCACATCTTCTACAGGCTCTGTGCTGGAGCTCCTGAAGATATCAAGGAGAAATTTCACCTCAGCTCTCCAGACTGCTTCAGGGTGTGTGAATCCTGCCTCTCACTGCACTCACATTACACTTCAACTCCTTTAACATAGCCAGCAAGGCCCTGTTTACACCTGTATGAAGATTAGATCACAAGTGGACGGACCATGCTAAATACAGGTGTAAACAGTGTCCAAAGCGTTTTGAGTCAGAGATATGAGAGAACTTTTTTTTTAAAGAGGCAAGTGAAAGAGAATTTTAGCCGGATTAAAACATCGAAAACAAAGCGCCAAAATACAAGTGATTCAGATTTTTTAACATTTAGGCTATGTCTACATTAATCTGGATAGATATGAAAATGGAGTTTACATTTCAAACCGCTTTCCGTCCACACTAACGTTTTCCAAAAGTTTCTCATCCACACTGAAACGTCAATAAAGGGCAAATTCAAATCACTGCGCATGCGTGAAAGCTCACTGAGCTGATACAGATGTCATAAAGTTATCACACAATTCTTCTGGCTGTCGAAACTTTGTCCTTTTTAACCTCTTAAACTCTGAGGACCCTGTTCAGGAACGGGAATGGCATCGTCATAAATATACTTTCCATTTTAAATGTCTGCAGGAGGAGCTCTGACCTCATATGTGGCTCCATTTGAAAGCTCAGAGTCTCTACTTTCTGGAGATCTGCATCACTTTGGCATTTGTTTTAGACAAAGTAATGTATTTACACTAAATTACTCTGGTGCCATTTCCGCCTGGATTTGGCCGACCCAAATTGTAAAGCCTCCCATACACACACACAGTGGTGTAGGTTCAAAATGTTGGTGTCATTTTACAGGAAACCCTTTAAAGTTACATAAAACACTGCTAAAAGTGATACACATGTAAGTATATGTACTAAAGCTGTAATAACCCCCCAAAAATTAGGTGCTTTTTGATTTTTTTAAATATAAATTCATTTTTGAAAGTGTGTAACTCAGGCCCTGTGTGCTCTAGGACCCTGCAGACACTTTGGGCTGCTTCCAGCATATATAATTAATTTATTGACACTGGGATATTGTATTTATATCACTGTATATGGGGGGGGGGGGGGGGGGTTCATTCCTTCAGACTCATTTGAATAAATCTTGCACATCCTGACACAGACAAACTTCTTTTTTCCACTATTTTCTGGAGTTTAGTGGAAGCAGCCTGAACTCTCTTTTAGGGTCCTAGAGCACACAGGGCCTGAGTTACACACTTTCAAAAATGAATTTATGGGGGAAAAAATCAAAAAGCCCCTACTTTTGGGGGGTTATTACTGCTTAGACAACATATACTTACATGTGTATCACTTTTAGCAGTGTTTTATGTAACTTTAAAGGGTTTCCTGTAAAATGACACCAACATTTTGAACTTACACCACTGTGTGTGTGTATGGGAGGCTTTTCGATTTGGGTCGGCCAAATCCAGGCGGAAATCCCAAAAAATGGCCCTGGAGTGGAAGCGGCAAACAGCAGTGTGCAGATTTTTTGTTTACTAGGATCATTAGTAAACAAAAAATCAATAATTTAGCAAATTATCTCACCATTAACTGATGCGCCCAGGTCGCACTCGGGCAACCATTATTATGTTTGGTCTAAAACGCAACTCCTCTCGTGTTTTGCCACAGGACAGCAAATGCAAGTATGTTTTCTGTCATCCTTGCAGGACTGTGATATGAAGTGTGCAAAGTAGTGTATTTTAGCAACTGTGTGAAAGTGAATAGCACATATAACTGGCACAGTAGTGGTATAAAGATACATATCTATTGGTACAATATGCATCACATGAATAAACATAAGTCTCTGTTTCAAATATCTCTGTCTACGACACAAAGATGGCATTTTCAAATTCATCTGCTTTCGAGAGCGTTTTCAAAAAGCTACGTTTTCGTTGACTTAAAACGCCATCTCAGTGTGGACGGAAAGCCAAAACGGAGAGAAAAAGATGCATTTCCAAACAAAACCGTATTAGTGTGGACATGGCCTTAGTGTAAGGAGAAAATGAGTGTGTGTAACAGAGGCCAGCTAGTAGTAGTTGCTGTGCAAGTAAACCTCACTCCTCTGACCTCAAGAGACGCTCTAGCGACTGACACTAGAGGTTGCAGCCTTTAGCCTCCTTGTTAGAGCGTCCGACTCTCATGCCGGCGGACCCGGGTTCGAGTCCCGGTCCGAGCAGTAGGGGTTATATGTGCACAAGGTTTGAAATGAACTTTGGCTACTAAATGAAGTGACTGCCCATTCAGAACTTCTACTAACCAAAAAGAGAAAAGTAGAAATAAACCAGATTAACCATGTCACTCACAGCCTATATATTTATTATACACTTTAAATTTCATACATTAATTTCTTATTCAAACAAAGTCCTCTAATCTAGCCATCTCCTCCCTTCCTCTTTCATCTCAAACGGAAATGCCTTGTCTACTTGTGACCCGATCGACCAAAACGCATCTTATACCAGGAAACAGGACCTAATGACTCAACAATTGAGCACGTTCTCTTAACCCGATTATGCCTAAAAGGCCAACAATGCACATGGTCATGTACAGGCGCTGACCTTTCTTTATTGGAGTAAAGTCATAAAAAGTTTAAGCATTAACCGATCAACGTTTTTTTTTTTTTTCTTTCCTCACTGCAAAAAAAGCTTTTCTTACTTAGTATTTGTGTCTTGTTTCTAGCCCAAACATCTAAAAATTCTTAAAATAAGAAGAATTTACTAGTCAAGCAAAAGTAATTGTCTTGTTTTGGGGAAAAGTAACTCAAAATGAAGAGAGTTTTTGCTCAAAATAAGATAAATAATCTGCCAATGGGGGGAGAAAAATAATCTTAATTCAAACAGAAAACAAGATTATTTTTCTCAGATTTACTTTGATTATTTTAAACAACAACTCACTTTATTTTTTCCCAAAACAAGACAATAATTTTTACTTGTCTAGTAAATGTTTCTCAATGTAAGAATTTTTAGATATTTTGACTAGAAACAAGACAAAAATACTAAGTAAGAAAAAAAAATTTTGTATTGAGTACTTTTACCCAATTTCTCGTCATGTAAACACATTAGCCTGCGCTCTGCGGACTTATTAAAGTGAAGCGTTCTTACTGTGTGGATTTAGCACAGCCAGAGCGTTTCACAGGAAATATTTCAAACTCCGACTCTTTTATTGACACAAGAAATGATTCAAATGCGTTCCCATCGCGTGCAGAAGTGCTGCATCCGCGACCGCATGAGAGGAGAATATGGGTCTGTTAGCGTCCTGCTGATATTTTGGAATACTCTCGAGGTTTTGATGCTTTATTTAACATCATAACTGATTCTCTAAATCAGATACACGGATAGTTAGGTTTTGACCTCATTACCGGGGAATAACCTGATTTATTAATGAAGTCAGTAAACGGTTTGCACGTTAATCAAGCCGACGAGTTTCTTCAAAAAGATGATTTCTGGGAGTTATCGGTGTATCCTGTGCATGTAAACATGCTCTATTAAAGATATTAACAAGCAGCGCTTTGACTTCTTGAACAGGTATTTCTATAAGCATTCCACATAGGACATGCTCGTCTCTTCTTAATAATGCGCGATATTAGCATGACAGTGTTATTTGGCATGCAAAGTGTTATTATAGTCATTCATAAAGGTGTTCTTTAAAAACAATCCGTTTCTAAACCATGTTTATTGTACATATTCTTTGTTTCCATCTAGTATCTAAGTCGAGGATGCAAGAGGTACTTCTCTACCAAGGATTCAGACAAGCTGATTCCTCAAAACCGCAAGAGTCCAGAGGTAATGCGTTTATTTTCACTTTAAATTCTCGGTATGATGGGAGAAACTGGCAGTGATGCGGCTTAGAGCGACTCTCAGGGTTCTTTGAGAGGGAACTCACTCACACTTAAACATTACAGAAGGATTTGTAGTTGGTTTGGATGGGTAGGAGTATAAATGCATTGGATACATATACATCTGAAAGAGGCTGACTGTGCATTGTAAACGTTAACGGCAAAGATTTTTCACGTTTTATGAAAAACAATAGAAATTCCAGTGGAATTTTATCATTCTTTTCAATCAATTTCAATCCCAAACATATTTCAGGGTTTCTATGGGGTTTGGAAAAGTATAGAATTTGATTTGAGTAACTGGGGCGGCAGTGGCTCAGTGGTTCATGTAGGTTGTCTACAAACCAGAAGGTTGGTGGTTCAATCCCCGGTTCCACCTGACCAAGTGTCAAAGTGTCCATGAGCAAGACACCTAACCCCAGCTGCTCCCGATGAGCTGGATGGCGCCTTACATGGCTGACGTCGCCGTCGGTGTATGAATGGGTGAATGTGAGGCAAAAATGTAAAGCACTTTGGATAAAAGCGCTATATAAATGCAGTCCATATATAAATGCAGTCCATTTAATTTTCAGGTCTGGAAAAGTATGGAAATTTAAATCAGAGTATGGAAAAATACTTATGTTTCCAGACAACTGTCCCTATTTAATTTTCTGAATATAAAATTAAGAATTTCTAAATGTATATAATAAATATATACAGGGGTTGACATCAACGTTTTTGCTCACCAGCCACCGTGGCTAGTGGTTTTCCAAAGTTACCAGCCACTCAGCATTTTCACTGGCCACAATTTTACTGTTTTGAAATTACATTTTATATGTTTAAAGTTGACTTTGGCATGCTTAAATTACTTGATTTTGAGTCATTTTACTTGATTTAGAAGATTTAAAACACTTTCAAATGTAGAGTGACCCCCCAAATCAAGACTACATTGTATATCAGCTGGGATGTGCAGGTATATGTATATATATATATATATATATATATATATATATATATATATATATATATATATATATATATATATATATATATATATATATAAAACAATAAAATAAAAATTCAGATACTAATACATATTTATTTAATATGTAAACATTTATTTAACATCTGTAGTTGTTTGATTAACATTAGTATTTAATTGGGCTGCTGAATGCATGGATGTAATATTTGTGACACACATCCAGTTATAACCCACCTGTTTACGTACACTTAAGCCATAACCGACTGTGTTCATGCGATGGACATTTTGACATCAGTGTGTGCGTGTATTTGACTACTCAGGAGCAAGGAGAACTGATTGTTGTGTGTCATTCAGCGCGATTCCGCCTATCTCGCCTTCACTAAGTATGAAGAATTGTAGTTGAATTGTAGCCAATTTTGTGATACGACGGTCTTGGCATTTCATTTAGCTGTAAATTATATTCATCCCACCAAATTGTCTAATGGGAGTGGCTGCCGTACCCGCCACAGCTGAAATCTACCCGCATTTGGCGGGTGTTAATGTCAAGCCCTGAATATATAATATATACAATCTTTTTTTTTTTCATGGCATTTGGATCAGTCTGCCACATAGACCGTAAAAATAGAATAGGTCAAAGTTTTATGTAAAGTTTAAGTATAGTCAGATTTCAATAGGTTAGCTATGTAGATTTATATAGGTTATTTTATGTAAGTCCTGCCTCATGGACTTACTTCCTGTAACATACTTGTGAGCAGTTGAATTTTAAAACAATTTATCAGAACAAGTTAAATATGGTCAGAAAGATCTGTAAGGAAGTCTGGAAAAGTATGACATTTTGAAATGAAAATTGTATAGGAACCCTGATATTTTTTTTTATGGAATTAACTGGAAATAATTCACAGTTGTGTCATTTAAGATCTTCAGTATTTCACGTTTTGGATTAAGGGGGCATAAGGAGCATTGGTGTGATGGGTAGTTGAAGAGACGTGATTCTGGATTCAGTGTGATTTATAATTTCTGCATGATTGTGTTCATACTAATCTAATCACCGCACTAATCATCATTGTCTATGGTTGTGTGTCTGTTCGTGTGTCCCTGATCGTCACAGGATGGGAAGGTGAATATGTGTGTTGTGCAATCAGTGGGACTTTGGGTTTCTTCTCTCCTGTGGTGATATAAATGCATGACCTGGGTCCAATGTATTTCTTAGAGGACGGTGAAGATTATATTATGGACTTGTGTGCCATGTGGAATGTGGGTTTACTTATTCAAATAAAAAAATGTATCGTTTCCTTGTTCCTTTATTTAACAAACTTGAAGAAGTTCAATACAAGTTCTGAGTTACAACTTATAAAGCTTTCTGCATGATGTCGAAGTCAGTGTTTCTCTTCTACTGTGCTATGGCACACTAGTGTAGTTCCCAATGTGTGCCGTGGAAAATGACCAAATTCCCAAAAATAAGTTTTAAAAAAATGCTCGTTTTATTCACAGCAATCAGGATGTTGGCGCTGTCATGCCGAAACCTATTACCTCTACATTTCGTAGTTGTTTTATAAAGTTAATGCTATTGGTCATCCGTTACGTCTATATGTGGGGTTTACAAACATATTTTTATATAGTCATGTGCTGTGGGATTTTTTTACTTATTAAAACTGTGCCGTGGCCAAAAAAAGAAAAGTTGGGGGAAACTGGTTTAATTTTACAGGCGATATAACACTTAAAAGCTAAAAAATAACCGTTTGAAATAAATTTGACCCAGCTCTTGTAAAAAGGGGAAGTTATTTTCATTTTTTGGGAGCTAAACTGCCATTTTTCTCCTGTTTTGGCTTTTCTTGGCCTTCCATAAGGTAACGGGATATTCTTCTCTTAATACTCGTGTTTATGATTTTAAGATCCACATGATGAATTCAAGGGTGTGTGTGTGTGTGTGTGTGTGTGTGTGTGTGTGTGTGTGTGTGTGTGTGTGTGTGTGTGTGTGTGTGTGTGTGTGTGTGTGTGTGTTCCTTGTTGGCAATACTTGTGAGGGCACAAATGTCCTCACTTATATAGTAAGATAAGAAAACAATCCACTAGTGAGGACATTTGACTGGTCCGCACTAGTTTAAAAGGCTTATAAAAAGGCCAAAACAAGTTTGATTTAAATCTTTATTTTTGCACATGTTTCTGTGATGGGTAGGTTTAGGGATAGGGGTTGGGTTAGGGGGTAGAAAGTATCATTAACCTGATATAAAATCAATAGAAGTCCATTTAATGTCCTCACTAATATAGTGAAACAAACGTGTGTTTGTTTGTTTGTTTGTTTGTTTGTTTTTGTTTGTTTGTGTGTGTGTGTGTGTGATGGGTATTTTTAGAGGCAGGGGCAGTGTAAGGGGATAGAAAATACGGTTTGTACGGTATAAAAACCATTACGCCTATGGAGAGTCCCCATAAAACATGGAAACACAAAGTTCGTGTGTATGTTTGTTTGTGTGTGTGTGTGTGTGTGTGTGTATGCGTGTGTGTGTGTGTGTGTGTGTGTGCTGTATCCACACATTTCTCTCAGCAGCTGCATTTATGAACCCTCAGGTTTCTCTCACGTGTTTTTGAACAGAAGACACATAATGGCGGCAGCTTGTCAGTTTACTGACAGTAGTTGTGTTGTTTCTCAGCACCTGAAGGCCGGCCCTCTGAAAGACCCTCTGCTGGACGATCACGCAGACTTTAACAGAATGAGTGTGGCCATGAAGAAGATCGGCCTGGATGACACTGAGAAGCTCAACCTCTTCAGGGTGGTGGCTGGAGTTTTGCACCTCGGGAACATTGATTTCGAGGAGGCTGGAAGCACTTCAGGTAAACCGAGAATATACAGTTAGTACACGGTTTAAACAGTTAAAATACTCAAATAATGTTTGGGACTCCGCAAACGCTGAATTAAGTCATCCCTGAATCCAGTTTTAGAGGTTTTGACCAAAGCATGGTTTTATATGGCTCTTTTATAGCATTTTAACTCGTTACTCACCATTAAAATAACCAAGGAAGCGGACATGTCATTAAAACACCAACCAACCAGCTAACTCTGAGTAAAATCCACCACATTTTACAAATACAACTGTTATTGTGTCATGGAATGTAGTTTTAAGAGTTTTTAGGTGAGAATATAGTTTAGACCTCAAATGTGAGACTCATATATAAACATTCAGACGCTTTCTCAGACGCTTTCTCAGCCGTTCAGTGCTCGTGAACCCGCAGAGAACAGCTTCATCTCGGACGGTCCTTCAGGAATCTGCCTCTGGCTCTTACTGTATGCAGATATTGGATAAACAGCTGACAGAACTCAAACGGCCAATCTTATTAATCTATTACTTTTTCCAGAGCAAACCGATTTGGGTAAAGGGAAAAATTAGGTTTCATAACTTTATATTTAGGCTATATTTAACTTGAATCCTGCACTGGAGTGTTACCGGTATATGCTCAGGAACAGGCAGTAGACTCAGGAGATCCAAATATAACAAACTTTAATGTGATCTCTCAGGAAAAACACGAAAAAACTACAATACAACCCTAACATAACAGTGACCAGACAACAAGGAATGAACAGGGAGGAACTTAAATGCCAACACAGATGACTGATAAATGAAGCATGGTGTGTCAAAGTCATGTTGTAAAGATTGTATTTACGAGTTGAATGCATATGAACACAATGCAATAATCTTCACTGAAGCGACTCAGCGTTTCCTGATCTAAAGTGACGTTTCAGAATCAGTAACAGAGGCTTGGGCTCGACTGTTAAACCCTCAACACGAGATCTCAATCCGTGGCTGAAGGAAGTAGTTCTGGACTAAAGAAGGTTTTTAAAGACACACTGTTGTTGTTTCTTATGTATTTACTTGCTTGTGCGTCGAACTGTTGTATAAACGCAATATTACACGCATAGCCATGCAGTATGGTTGTATATCAGTGAATCTCAGCCGTTCTGATATAAATCTATATCGTACAGCTATGAGTGTAATATTGCTCATATATCCTACTATAAAAACAGCGGTAGTCCAGGATATAGCATAAGCGTTCCCTCACAATAAACATCAGGCCACTGTTAACTCGAGTATAAACACTGCAAAAAATGCTTTTCTTGCTTAGTATTTTTGTCTTTTTTCTAGTCAAAATATCTAACAATTCTTACATTAAGAAACATTTACTAGACAAGTAAAAGTAATTGTCTTTTTTTGGGGAAAAATAACTCAAAATGAAGAGAGTTTTTGCTTAAAATAAGCAAAAAAATCTGCCAGTGGGGTGAGAAAAATAATCTTGTTTTCTGTTTGAATTAAGATTATTTTTCCCACCCCATTGGCAGATAGTTTATCTTATTTTAAGCAAAAACTCACTTCATTTTGAGTTATTTTTTCTCGAAACAAGACATTTTTTGCAGTGAAGCCGATCTGTGTGCTCCAGTATTGCACTGCTCTCTTACTGCGCTGCCTTTGGTGTGTGTTTCAGGAGGCTGTGTGTTAAAGAAGACGTGCGGTCAGTCGCTACAGTTCTGTGCGGAGCTGTTGGGTCTGGATGAGGAAGATCTGCGGGTCAGTCTGACCTCTAGAGTCATGCTAACCTCAGCCGGCGGCGTCAAAGGCACAGCCATCAAGTAAGAGCCGCTCGCACCTTCTGATGAAGAGTTAAATCCCAGTGGATAACCAATCACAGCCTCAGCAGTCCCAAACCAGAGACAATAGTGATACTGAGTGCAGGATTAGTCAGAATACGTAATGGCCAGTGATGCCAGTAACGCGTTACTCTAATCTGACGACTTTTTTCCAGTAACGAGTAATTTAACACGTTACTATTTTCAAACCAGTAATCAGATTAAAGTAATTTATGCAAGTCTCTGTGAGTTACTATTTTAGTCATTTTCTTTATTAAAAAAAATATATATATATTTTTGCTTTCTTCTTGCGTCTCGAGGAGAGTATTTTTTCAAGAAATATATTTTAATTTCAGCTTTAAATGTCAGGAGATACAAAAAAAAACAGTTGTCATTTCTATGTTGAGGCGGCGGGGGTGTTGTCAACACCTGCTGTATGTAACTAATAAAGTAACTTGTAATCTTACTTAGTTACTTTTAAAATCAAGTAATCTGTAAAGTAACTAAGTTACTTTTTAAAGGAGTAATCAGTAATCAGATTACTTTTTCAAAGTAACTGTGGCAACACTGGTAGCGGGATTGGGTTTAATTGTGTATAATGTGTCAAGTCAACTTTATTTATATCGTGCTTTTACAAACACAATTGTTTCAAAGCAGCTTCCCAGTGTTAAAATGGACAATATTGCAACAGAATTTGATTCGGCTGTACAGTCGTTCTAGAGAAAACACTGATGTTATCAGCTCATTTCAATTTATCATATAGCGACAATGTGGGCAGATCAGTGATGAAGTTGATACAGTTCATTTAGTAATTAATTTTGGTAGCACCAAAAATTAAGTATGTGTTCACCATACTTAATTTAGTATGGTGAACACATATCCACTATTAACTATGACTTTTGCCTCAATAAACTCCTAATTTACTGCTTATTAATAGTTAGTAAGGTAGTTTTTGTAGCATTTAAGTTTAGGTATTGGGTCGGATTAAGGGATGCAGAATAGGCTCATGCAGAATAAGGCATTAATATATGCTTTATAAGTGCTAATAAACAGACAATATACTAGTAATATGCATGATAAAAAGCAACTAGTTGATAGTTAATAACTGACAGGGGCAGTTCTCCTCTGGCCTATTAACACACAGAGTGAGATTATTATTCTAGCAACCTTACAGGTCAGAAATCATATTAGATCTGAATACTCGAAAGTTCGGGTGTCACGCAAGAGACGGCTTTATTGAGGGTGACGTGTCGATTACTCAAGATTATGAGTATTTGTGAGATGGAGCACTTGTTGTCCTCTGCAGGGTTCCTCTGAAGGTGGAGCAGGCCAGCAGTGCACGTGACGCTCTGGCTAAAGCCATCTACAGCCGTCTCTTTGATCATGTGGTCACCAGGATCAACCAGTGCTTCCCCTTCGACTCCTCTTCTCACTTCATCGGTGTGCTGGACATCGCCGGCTTTGGTACAAGGAATACTCAATATCTAATGGAATACTTTCCATTCACTGCAAAAATAATTTTCTTACTTAGTATTTTTGTCTTGTTTCTAGTCAAAATATCTTTAAAAAAAAATCTTACATTAAGAAGCATTTACTAGACAAGTACAAATTATTGTCTGGTTTTGGGGGGGAAATACTAAAAATTAAGAGAGGTTTTGCTTAGAATAAGATAAATTATTTTTCTTACCCCATTGGCAGATTATTTTGCTTATTTTGAGCAAAAACTCTCCTAATTTTGAGTTATTTTTCCCCAAAACAAGACAATTACTTTTGCTTGTCTAGTAAATACTTCTTGTTTCAAGAATTTTTTGATGTTTGGTAAGA